>NW_015177142.1:76788-100127 GCF_001447785.1 Gekko japonicus
CTCGGGCTGAGTGTGTGACTCAGGGTTGCATCGTGTGCTTAGGGTTCCTGAAAACTGAGCTACGATAGTCATGCAGACCAGTCTGAGTCCCTGTGGAACGTCACTCGTGCCATTCTTAAGTGTCCAACAGCATGCTCGTCCAGACTCCACTTCTGGTGGCACATCTAACACTCCAAAGATCTGCTGCCTGTCCAGGGCGCATTGCCCTGGGAGCAGAAAACAAGAGTGTTGCTGCATCCTGATGCTCACTGAAGCGGCTGTAAAAATCAATCAGAGCACGCCACCTTGGGAGTGTTCTGGAGTGGTCTTACTCATCCTTTTCTTTTTGCCACAAGCTGGAAATAAACATGACATGCCTACATGACCCGGAAGTGATGTAGGCATATTGGTGACATCAGGGGGGATGCTCTGGGTTTTGGGCAAAACTCTACTGTAGGAGCTAATTCTACCATAGACTTTTGCCCAAACCCAGAGCATAAGAACATAACATAAGAGAAGCCCATGTTGGACCAGGCCAATGGCCCATCCAGTCCAACACTCTGTGTCACACAGTGGCCAAAAATACCAGGTGCCATCCGGAGGTCTAGCAGTGGGGCCAGGACACTAGAAGCCCTGCCACTGTTGCCCCCCCCAAGCACCAAGAATACAGAGCATCACTTGCCCCAGACCGAGAGTCCCTATCTATACCTTGTGGCTAAAAGCCACCGATGGACTTCTGCTCCATATGCTTATCCAATTCCCTTTTGAAGCGTCACCCTCCCCCAATGTGCCTATGTCACTTCTGGGTCATGTAGGCATGTTGCGTTTATTTTCAGTATTCCTCCCTGCTCCCAGTAAGTTCATCCCCTTATCCCCCCCTCCGGAAGGTCCATGGGACCTGGCAGCCCTAGCTTGTGCCAGCCTCTGCCCGCTTCTGCCATAGCACTGAAAGGGGGGGTAGGGTTTCCAGATCCAGACTGGGAAACTCCTGGAGATTTGGGGGTGGAAGGGCAAGGGAACCTTTACCTTTACTAGCTTGGATCTGTCAGACTCAGTATTTTGTTTGCCAGGCTGATTTATGTTTTCTGGGATGCTTTTGTTTTGAGATGGATTTGAGGGGGAGAGCATGGGGAAGAAGGTGGGGGAAGGAGCTTGACTAGATGCTTGTAACAGTTTCCCAAGTGAACCTCACGAGGAGGGAAGATGCAACGGCCCTGAAATCTTTGCTGTCAGGAATGCTGGTAGATTCACTTTGTAGTGAGCACATGGTGGTGGTGGGGGAGAGCATGCTTCGTCTTGGCAGGATGACTGACCAGTGTGACTGGGCCAGGGCATTAGGGGGTAGTTTGAAATGGGTATAATATTGGGCTTGGCGGCAATGCCAGCTACTTCTGACACAAGTTGGCTGACACCTGTAACAACTACATATCTCAATAAACAAATCTTTCACCTGAAGAGTGTTGTTGGGAGTGAGTATGTACTGGGGTCTGACAGGATCCCACCTAAAAGTTCCAGGGTTGGGGCATGATTTTTGCCTATTCCCCCTTCTTGAAGAAGACCTCTGATCTCCCCCCACCCCAAAGATATTCCTGGTGATCCCCGTGCCACCGAAGCAGCAGGTCTTGGGCAGAAGGGGTAAATTTGCAGTCTAAAACTCTCCCATCCTCAGAAATTTTAGGTGATATCCAAGCCAGGACTTTCTGGATTGGCGCTGTCTTGTTCTGAAGGAGAGAATATTTGATCTGCTTCAGAAAGGATTATTTTTTAAATTGTCAAAAGAATTGCCAGAGGTGCTTTTTGCAGCTGCAGACAGTATTCACAAGCCCTGGGCTCCATCCTAATTATTCTGCCGCCTTTGCCTTTGGAGGGGGAATGTGACATACAATGAAGCCAAATGAGGATAATGGCACACATGATGCAGAACAATGATTCAGATTGGAATTGCAAAAATTGTGTCTCTACTATTGTGGATAAGTATCCTAAATGTGTAAGGCCAGCTTGTGGGAAGGTAGAAACAGGGAAAGATGTATAATTTCAGCAACTAAGCACAGTGGGGAAATATCCATCTTCTACCAAGTATCTACCAAATATCTTTAAGCCCCATTATTTCAAACAGATATATAGAGGTAGAAAAGAGCAGGAGTTCAGTAGGACCTTTAAGACTAACAAAATTTGTGGCAGGGTAGGAGCTTTCGTGAATCATGCAAACTCCTCCCCTGCCACAAATGTTGTTAGTCTTTAAGGTGCTACTTTAAGGTGCTACTCCCTTGGACTGCAAGAAGATCAAATCAGTCAATCCTAAAAGAAATCAACCCTGACTGTTCCCTGGAAGGCCAGATAATGAAACTGAAGCTCAAATATTTTGGACACCAAGTGAGAAGGGAGCCCTCACTGGAGAAGACCCTGCTACTGGGAAAGATTGAAGGTCAAAGAAGACGGGGATGGCAAAGGATGAGATGGTTAGACAGTGTCATAGATGCAATGAACATGAAGTTGAGCAAACTTCAGAGGACGGCGGAAGACCGGAAGGCCTGGCGTGATCTGGTCCATGGGGTCGCAAAGAGTCGGACTCGACTGTGCGACTGAACAACAACAAGATGCTACTGGAGTCTTGCTCTTTTCTACTGTTACAGACAGACTAACAATGGCAACCCACCTAGATATATAGAGATTTGCTTAATTCTTCTTCAATGCAATTCATATGAGCTAAAAGTCAGACACTGAAGCTGAAGCTCAAATACTTTGGCCACGGAATGAGAAGGGAGCCCTCACTGGAGAAGACCCTGATGCTGGGAAAGACTGACGGTAACAGAAGAAGGGGACGGCAAAGGATGAGATGGTTAGACAGTGTTACTGATGCAACAAACATGAAACTGAGCAAACTCCGGAGGACGGCAGAAGACAGGAGGGCCTGGCGTGACGTGGTCCATGGGGTCTCGAAGAGTCGGACTCGACTGTGCGACTGAACAACAGTGTTGCCATGCTGATGACTTATACAGCATCTATGAAGGCCATGAACTATGACTACCAAGCTGGACTGTGAAACTAATGTGCCAGGGCAATGGACTGAACAGTAACCATGAGACAGTGCCAGTCTACTGGAACGTAGGCATGTGCCCAGCCAAGGGAACTCTTGTTCTGTAGCGACGTGCCAAACCAGACGTGGACCCATGGAATACCCAATGCCTCTCACTCCCACATCTCTGCAAACTCTGCAGCCATGTGCCAGCAGGCAAGCCAGCTTCCCTGACCCCACAAACACAGCAGCAGTTCACTAAAGAGAAGCCTTGCTCTGCAAAGGGAACCAGGACATTCCTGCACAGAGGCCATGGAAAGGTTCCTTCACCATCACGCAGGCGTATTCCCCTACCTTTCGCATGTTAACATCACCAGATGTTGCACATAGTCCTCTTCAACCTAAACAAAAGGACTTCCCCCATAATGAGATTCACCGGTGGTCGCATTCCCCAGCCGCCTAGCCAGATAATACAGCTGTTAAGCACCGGATCGTGAAGACCAACTACCGGCAATTGAGCCTTTTGTCTCTCTAGGAGGTGTCACTATTAGTCAACCATTATTGCAATTGCCCAACAATTAATCCCTTTTCCTGACCCACTAGCAACTAGATTTTTCCGGTACCTTCCTGGGGACTAGGTGACCAGAAAGTCATACGCCTGAGGTTACTTTCAGGATATAAAAAGAGAGCACCATCCCATTGCTTGCTCTTTCTCTTCTATCCTCCTAACCCCACCCTATCTTGCTGCTTCCATTCCTTGTGCAGTTTGGGACCTTCCACGTGTGTTGCGGGCCAACTCACGATCCCCCTTCCTTAATTATTCCCTTTTCGCTGCAGACATGACTCGCCTTGTCGGACAGGTAATGCATCACCCAACCAACGATATATCCTGCTAGTCCAAGCGTCTCTGTACCTTTCTATTTGAATTCCTAGATCTGTATTGCTTGTGCGTATGGTGCTGTGAAGAACTAGCCTCAGCATCTATTTCTGAGCTCTGGATAGACTCCCGTATACACAGGTTCTTGGTCCCATAGCTAAAGTCGATTGCCATTTAATATTCATATTCCTCACAGTTATCAAGAAATCAATTTGGCTAACAACAACAACAACAAAAGTCCTTAATGTTTGGTGTCCATGGGGTGGATCTTCCTACCCCTATCCTACCACTCCATTGAGTAAAGTTTAGCTGTTTATTTATGTATTCATTAAAATATTTATATCCCATCTTTCCTTTTGGCTCAAGCACGAAGCCTTCCTCCAATCCAAGGAGACTTCTTCCAAATTAAGTGGCACTTCTTTCAATGGAAGAGCCAAATAAGTTGAAGGAGGGCTCCTTTGGGCTGGAAGAAGGCTATTTGGAGGATGGTTGGATCCATGCCTGTGGTTTCTGTTGGTCTGACGGTTTGCAAACAGATGGAGGTTTCCCAGTTCATCTTGAGTCTACTTGCTCCCTCTGAAGAGTTCAGAATTTTCATATTCCAATTAGCTCATACGTAATCATAAATGTATTACAACTGTTCCCACATTCTACTTGCTGACCTATTTACATTTTCAAAATAAAACAAATGATTAATCGTTTGGAAGCAGGTACATGCTTGTATTTGGAACTGCGGTGGCTCAAGTGGTTAAGATGCTGAACTGCAGGCTGTGGAAAATCAGTAGTTCAGCAGTTTGAGACCCGGGTGCCGCAAGACGGAGTGACCTCCCCTCTCTGGTCCCAGCTCCTGCCAACCTAGCAGTTCGAAAGCAAGAAATTGCAAGTAGATAAATAGGTACCGCTTCAGTGGGAAGGTAACAGCATTCCATGTGCCTTTGTGTTCAGTCACACCGGCCACATGACCACGGAAACATCTTCAGACAGCGCTGGCTCTTCGGTTTTGAAACGGAGATGAGCACTGCAACCCTAGAGTCGGACTCGACTGGCTTTCGAGCAAGGGAACCTTTACCTTTACCTTTACCTTTACATGCTTGTATAAGAGAGGATGTTACCAGTCCATAGCTTATTGCCCATAATTTTTCTCTCTGTAAGTAAGAAAACCCAAGTCAGTCTTATTATTGACTATGGCAGGGGTGGCCAAATTGCAGCTTGGGAGCCGTATGCGGCTCTTTCACACTGTCTAATTTAATGTTAATAAAAAGCAAATTTGCATATTTTCCAATAAGAACATGTGTGTGATATCTGTTCATGTCTTGCAGCTCTCAAACACCTGTCGTTTATTCTATGTGGCTGTTACGTTAAGCAAGTTTGGCCTCCACTGCACTATGGGAATGTTTCTGGGTATAAACTGAATGCGGATAAAACTGAGATTCTCTGTCTTAATACAGATTTGATTGTAATAAAGATACTTGGATATGTGGTACAAAGAGAACAGACCAAATAATGTATCTAGGTATCTGGTTAAATAGGAACAATGTTGGGACTTTTAAAGATTGATTGTGACCCAGCATTCGTTGAAATTAAAGAAAAGCTTCAGCTTTGGGATAACTTAAATTTATCTCTTCTTGAACACATAAATGCAATAAAAATGATGGTTCTTTCCAAAATAAATTTTCTGTTTGGTAATATACCAGCTGAAATTCCAGAAAGAGTGGCAGCTATAGTTAAATACATTTATTTGAGATAAAAAGCCTAGGATATGATACAGCAATATGCATGTCAAAATAAATAAATAAATAGTAGCTTGGAAGTACCTAAACTTAAACTATATTCTCAAACTGCTAGAGTAAAATAGCTGAAATTTGAATACTACTGAAAATACACCAGTTCATGGAGACCAATCCTTTGTGAGGGTACCTTTGAAAACTTGGTCATGTGTAAATACAATAAATAAAAAGAAAACCTACATTAATGATAACAGTGTCATAAATATAATCCTTAATGTATGAGACCAAGCAAAGAATAAATTGGCACCTAGAATTTATCCTGTAGCGTCCACTGTGAGTGACATGTCTGGAATTATTCCCCTTGAGAAAGTGGGAGATTTCAGGACTCAGTAAATATTGGAAATGTGATAATGAACAACCAAGTAGTCTTGTATAATAGTATCAAAGATTTTATAGAACCTAGGGTTACAGTATTTGAGTATTTACAAATTAAGGAAATGGAACGGTGTTGTGTTGAAACCTATAATTTGAGAAGTTGTTATTAACAGATGAAAATGTTTTTCCTCGAGTATATATACTGTTTTATTGAATATGATGCTGAAGTCTGATCAAAACTTCTGCAAAAAGGAGCAAAAACCTTAAGCAATGACTTAGATGACTTAAAATTGATATTTATCTTCACCGATGATACTACCTTTACAGTTTGTCTCTCCTTTACAGAAAAATCTGCTGAAAATGATTCCCTGAGATCTGTAAGACTGAAATCAGCAAGTGCTGATTCTGTGGAGAAAATGAGGCAGATTTATTTCATATGTGATGGACACGTACGCATGCCTCCAGCTATTGGAAACAAGTTGTGGAAATTATAGCAGCTGGGTTGAGAAAAGAGATACCCACCAAGCCAGAGACACTGCAGATAAATTATCTACTAGATATCCCTAGTGGTGACCTGCAAATAGTTGCCTTACGTATGAGCACTGCTGCCAGGGTCATCTTTGCAAGGCAATTGCGGGGGTTGGGGGGCACTCCTAAATTATGGATGTTGAAAATAAAGGGGAGCAATGCCCTCATGAAGTTAACAGCATACCAGAAAAGCAAATATCCATTTGGATTAGACCTACTATGCCCAGGGGCTATACAGAGAAAGCAAATGCCAACAGAATAGATTGAATTAATGCCATAATTGCTCTATGCTGATAAAGGATGTTTGTGTCCATGGTTCTAAAGGGAGAAGGGGTGGTTATGTATTTTATGTATCTTTGTATTTTATATTTCCATTTATTTCTTTACTTTATTTGTTAAATTTGTAAATCCCACCCTTCCTGATCCAGGTTGGAAACTTCCAGGATATTTTAGGGATGAAGCCTGCTGAGGGTGGGGTCTGAGGAGGAGGAAGAGGGGGACCTCAGACAGATACAATGCCATAGACCCCACCCTCCAAACAAGCTGTTGCCAATCTCCAGGTGACAGCTGGAGAGCTCTTAAAGCTCTGATGCTAATTCAAAGTGCTGGGGATGTGTTCAAGGCTCCCTCTAAACTGTGGAATCCTGTGAGCAAAAATTCTACTTGGTGAGCTCCTGGCATTAAAATTGTGAGCGAGCAATTTGGCTGCTGCATGAATTAGTTTGCTCTGAAGCCCTCCTTCCTGAGCTAAGACAAAAATCTGTGAGCCAGAGGCTAAAAAACTGTGAGCTAGCTCATGCTAACTCAGCTTAGAGGGAACACTGAGTAAGAGACCGAATTGTTCTAAATAACTGGGCTGGGAGAGAGCTCGCAGACGCAATCATAGCTGCGTAGTATTCTCTTTTCGTGGCCTTGACTGCCATCTCATAGGATCTCATAAACGTCCTATAAGATGCTCTTGACGCTCCGTCCTCTGCATGTCCCCACTGTCTCTATAACCATCTAATCTCCCGCTTCATCAGCCTCAACTCCTGCGTGTACCATGGAGCGAGTTTTGAGCAGGGGCACAGAGGATGTCGGGAAGCAATCTCGTTGATGGCTGCTGAGAGTCAACTTTGCCAGTCCTCGACGAGCTCATCCAATGAGCTGCCAGGGGGCACCAGATCCCACAGGGCCATTTGGAACTGCATAGGGTCCATTTGGCTACGCGGGTGAGCTAAAATATGCTTACCGCTCAAACAGGGTCGGGGTGGCATATTCACGTGGGCCTTCAGAACATGGTGGCCCGACTATAAAATGGCCATAGCCGTAATTCGGTCCACTCTAACTCCCGCCGCAAAGATCAGATTGAGCGTGTGCCCTGCTCAATGAGTGGGGGCCGTAACATATTGGGAGAGTCCTAGCGCCGCCATGGTTGACATCAGTTCCATTGCCTGTGTGGAGGTTGCGTCATCAGCATGGACATTGAAGTCACCCAGGACTAACAGTCTAGGGTGCTCCAGTGCCCAGCCTGATATGGCCTCCAGCAGGGATGGCACTGTCAGCTAGGCTGCCATATGGTTTATTGGCCTAGAGTTCGCCTGCCTGACCTGTGTACAAGTTGGTGCCACTTTCCTTCCCTCTTGCTTCTCTCCTCGCTATAGCTGACCTTGTATTCCTGCCTGTGTAGTATCTCCACTTTTATGCGCACTGAAGTACGCATCCAGGAGGTCCAATTTGGAAAAGATTTTCCCTTTAGATGCCTTGGCCAACAGATCTTTGATGAGTGGCATGGGATAGGTATTGGTAGACGACACTGCATTTAAGCCTCGATAGTCTGTACACAACCGCAACCCCCCGTCTTTCTTTTTCCGGAACAGCACTAACTTTTCTTGTTTGTTTTCACAAATGCAAATAAAGATAAATAAATTAACCTAATATAAACAGGCAGGGGGGGGACCCAAACCTAATTCCTCTCAGGACTCTATGCAAAGCAAGGGCGAACAGCCACATGCCATTAAACAGCAAAGAGGAAATAGTTAGCTTGAACTTTTCAAAGCAACCCCAAGGCTGAAAAAAGATTAATTACAGCAATTCACTGAACTGTTATAAGCCCCAAACACATTAATGGGATTTTAGAGATGTGGTAGAGCCTCTGCTTGGCATGCTAAGAGTCCCAGGTTCAGTCCCCGGCCTCTCCAGTTAAAAGGATGAGCTAGTAGGTGATGTGGAAGACCTCTGAGCCTGAGACCCTGGAGAGCGGCTGCCAGTCTGAGTAGACAAGACTGACTTTGATGGACAGACGGTCTGATTCAGTACAAGGTAGCTTTGTGTATCGCGTGTCGTGTTTTACCATGAAATTAAAAGGAAGAGTACATTTCGAATTCATATTTTCCATGCCAGCTTTCAGCTGTTGATTTGTCCTACAGCTGACACAGGAAGTTTTCTGGTACTGCTTCCTTTTGCTCCCCAATTCCATGTAGATGATATTCATGCTGTAGTATCCCTCATTACTATGCATGGGAGTGAAGGTTGGACAATGAAGGCTGCCGACAGGAAGAAAGTTGATTCCTTTGAAATGTGGTCTTGGAGGACAGTTTGATGGATACCCTGGACTGCCAAAGAGACCAATCAGTGGGCTCTAGATCAAACCAAGCCTGAACTCTCTCTAGAAGCTCAAATGACCAAACTGAGGCTATTATACTTTGGTCACATGATGAGAAGAGTCATTGGAAAAGGCAAGAAGACTAGGAGAACTTGAAGGCAGCAGGAAAAGAGGAAGACCCAACCGGAGATGGATGGACTTAGATCAAGGCACCCACAGCCTTCGGTTTGCAAGATCTGAGCAAGGCTGCCAGTGAGAGGGTCATTCATTCATAGAATCACCGTAAGTCGGAAGCAACTTGATGGCACTGAACACACAGACACCAGGTACAATTTTATACCCTTCGGCTGGGCAATCTCACCCACAATCCATTCTGAGGGTACAAACCCTGAAATGTGTGTTATTGGCCAGAAGATCCATGATCAAAGCAACCCACCAATGCCTAAGCTCCATCATAAGCCTTTGGAAGAGAAGTGGGGATGCTTGGAATGTTGCAATGAAGTCAAACTGACCGTACTTAGCCTGGGATAACCAGATATGAGCTGGTTACCAGAACGTTCCGTTTGGCACAGAATGACTCCAACACCTGCCAGACAGACCTGCTTCGTGTTGTCGTTGTTCTTTTCAAAATGGTGCACGTGTGAAAATGCTACCATTAGTGTTGACTACTTAGACCAACAACAAGCAGAAGAGTTTCTTTAAAAAAACCACAACACCACAGCATTTATGATGAATTTGTATGATTTATGTCTGATTAAACAGTCTCGTTAAACAACTGACTGATGAACCGTGTTCCCTCTAAGCTGAGTTAGTGTGAACTAGTTCATAGCTTTTTAGCCTCCAGCTCACACATTTTTGTCTTAGCTCAGGAAGGAGGGCTCCAGAGTAAACTAATTTATGCTGCAGCCAAATCGCTCACTCACAAAAAGGAGTTTGTAAGCAGCTCTGAGACTCCCAAGTGAAGGGCGGGGTATAAATCCATCTTCTTCTTCTTCTCTTCTTCTTTGGGCAGGTACATAGACTTTGTGGCACTGGAAGAGAACAGTGGTTTCCAGTGATGGGTGAGGAAAGGGGGGGCAATGTACTCAAAATCTTAAAGAACATAAAAAGGCTGATGAAACAGGGTTCATATAGGGAAAACAAGCCTATTGTTTAAAAACCAGTGTGTATCAAATACTCCCTGGTCCTTGCAATTGGAGATGCCAAGTACTGAATCTAGGACCTTCTGCATACCGAGCAGATGTTCTACCACTGAGCAATCATCATTCAAATTCTATGTCCTCTGCTCAGCAGGAGAGGTAGTGTTGCACAATTTTACACTGCAAATTTCGTACGCAAAACTATTGCTTAGGAATAGTTCCTCCAGGTGCACTCCTAGCTGTTCATGTAAGGCACCTGCACATGCTTTTGTTATCCACTAAATAGTCTCCTATTTAATTGGGGGAATTAGTTTAGGGAGACAGAGCAAAAGACAAGTAATTGAGATCTCCACTAATGCATACCAGGATTTTTCCCTTTAAGAGAACTCTCAAATAAACCAGGCAGATGTTCAACCAGAAAGGCTTTTTATTAAAAGATAAATAAAAGGGCAAAACACAAACACACAAGCTAGCTAAAAGAAAAATAGGGAGGAGCAGGAATAGTTGAGGGGAAAGGGGCTATAATTACCAGATCTTGTAGAGGTCCATGGAAGCAGCAGGAAAACAGCCAGCATTTCACCCACAAAATGGGGGAGCATGCTTGTTGGTACCAGGAACACACACACACTGCTGGGCTAGCAGCATGGCAGCTATAGGGCAAAATGTGCCCTCTGACAAGTATGACATGTTTGCCAGAAAAACAATAACTTTATGGGCTTTTCTGAGTTGGACAAAAAGGTTTGGGAGGCTTAATGGGTTTTTCTGAGGTGGACTATATGTGTGAATGGGGGTTGATAACCCTGTAGGTACAGGATGGGAAAAGCTACTTGGTTTGATGAATAGAGTTAAATGTTGCTTAATTAAGGTAAATGAGTGCAAGGAAGTGAGGCTGGATGTTGATGAGATTAGTCCAAGTGTGTCAATGTGTTCTTGGAAGACCCATTCTCCTAAATTATGCATCTCTCTGGGGCTTGGAGGAGGTCATTAGCTAGCCAGCCACTCTTATTCACACTTCTATACGTCCCAGCTTGTTGCTGACTGGCATCCATTTGTCAGCTATGCTGCCATGATGGGGGGGAGGAATTAATTCTCTTCCTACTTGGTCCAGATGCTGCTTCTTTACTTTTGCTTCTGTACTGCTTGCTTATCAATGACCTTTCAGGTTGCTGGTGTAGTGTCTGGGATGCCTGGAACAGTGGGAGCACTTTTGGTTCCCAGCTGTGGCCTCTAACGGCCTGGGGACCCTTCTCCCACGCGCGGGAGCCTGGCTATTTGGCTTATGAAAAGGGGGGGGTGCATACGAATACCCATGCTATATCCCATTATGCTTGTAGGACTGTTGCCATTCTTAACAGTGACTATGTTAATGCCTCTATAGCTCTGCAAGAAAGTATAGCCTTTCTGATAAAGCGTGTGCTCCGTTGTTGGCTGTGGAACCTGACACCATTTTGTGTCATTTTGGGCCAGGCAGTGTCTTGCAGTTATGACTTTTGAGATGATATTTTATGAAGGGTGTTTATGATTATACTAGCTATAAACTGCCCCTCAGCGAGAGGAGGGGTCTGACTGCTAACACTTTGAAAGGAAGAATGGAATTTCATGCTGGAATAAAATATCCCTTTTCAGCACTTTTGGATGATGAGACCTAAAAATGTCAAGAATAATTTAAAATTTTCAAATGTGACAAAACTCAGGGTTCCCTAGTCCATTTATTGTATGCCTTACAGAACCATATGCACTTCATCTGCTATTCAGGGAATAAAGCAGCAGCTCCTCGGCATACCAGATAGGTAACGTAGCCAAAGGAATGGTTTACCTTCTATCCAGTTTATGCTTTGCAGACAGAAAAGAATATTGCCCAGATTGGGGGGGGGGGGGGCGAAGGGGACGGGAGGTGGACAGCACATGCGACGTGAAGTTGGACAGCCATTGCCAACATGAACTATTACCACTGAGATTTTACCTAAAACACTTCTTATGTTCTCCTCTGGCAATGCATCTGAGAAATCCCCCCTCCATTTTAAAAAAAGTTTACAATAATCTCTCCTTATTGATAATTGCATTTTCGAGTTGCAAAGTTCTAGGTAAAAGGTAAAGGTTCCCTTGCTCGAAAGCCAGTCGAATCCGACTCTAGGGTTGCAGTGCTCATCTCTGTTTCACAGCCGAAGAGCCAGCGTACTGCCTTCACTCGGCTTGGCCACAGCAGCAGCAGGACGTGGAGTCTGAGGGAAGGGAGGTGTGGTGGACAGCCAGGAGGGAGGGAGGCGGCCAGTGGCAGAGCTGCAGCTGCCCAGCTGGGGATGCTGCCAAAGGGAGGAGTCCAGCAGGAGGGGCAGGTGGCGCTGAGGGGAGGGGAGAGGGTCGGGGGCCCAAGGGGAGAGACTGGAGAGAAAAGGATCCATGGGCTGAGGGGCGGACCATGGTGGAGGTGCCCCGCAGGCCACTGGACGCGGCTGGACAGGGAGCCACTGGTGGGGCATGCCATCACCCCTCAACACCAGGGCCTTGGGAGGGGGGAGGAAATGGGGAGCTGGGCCACTATGTGCTCGGAGATGGCCCAGGCAGGGAGCCGGTGCCGAGGCTTCCCCTCGTCACGCCACCCCCAGGGTCTGGGGAGTGGGTAGAAGTTGGGGGGCCGGGGGGGAGAAATGTCTCACGTCTTTCTAGAGCTCGTTGTATTGTTGCTACAACGGGATTTGCTCCTAGTACCATCATAATACCTTTTTATTATGAGTAACAAAAGTATCACAAAATGGTCAGTGGAGTCTTTCAGGTGACGACTTGGCAACCCTATTGAGCCCTGTGATTGGCTTACAGGGGATCTGGAGGGAGAACGTGAGCCAGCGGAGGAGTAGAGGGTGGTGGCGCCTGGGAAGCAGGAATAAAAGGCCTTGCCCAAAGTGGGAGGGGGTTCTCTCCCCCTCCCCTCAGGGAGCAGGACTGGGGAGAGGCTGCTGCAGAAGGAGGAGGAGGGATCCCTCCTCCAAGAGGGGCCAGTCAATCTGAGGCCAGGCACCTAGAGAAGGCTAGTAGGACAGTGTAGTCAGCCGCCTTGGGGTTTCTTTATCTTGCTGGTTTACCTACCTCTACTGTGCTCAGTTTTTCCCATACATTATTAAATTACAGTGTTGTTAAATCTCTTTTATAAAAATAGTTTGTACTCTGCCTGGGTCTTCACACCTCATTCGGTCATGTATAAGGGGGGAAATCTACTGGGAAAGGAGTGCATAAAGAGGTGGGGTGGGTGCTCTGGGCCCTCCCGAGGAGACCCATACCAGAGTGGTGGCAGCCAGTAGAGAACCTTTCTAGCTGCTGCCCACGACAGAGACAGCCACTCAAAGGGAGAAAACAATGCCGCCCCCCGAAGTGGCTGCCCAAAGCTTTGGGCTGTTTCACGTTAAAAACTAGTCCTGGTTTCACCTTTTATGCGCTGACGTATGTAGCAAGCCGTTTCCAATCAACCAAAATGTGTGCCGCAGGGACGAGCACTCCTTAAGGATGCAGCACAGCAAATGGAACCTTAACAAGAGTGCAAACGCTGCCCGCTGCCTGCAGAGGGGCTGAGCGTCTGACTCATGACGCTGCGTTAACCTAATAAACCTGACGTGGGGGAGAAAATGTATGAGAAACGGCGCAAGCACTCAAGAGTAACATGACAACTGCGTCCTCTTCAGATGTTTGCATATGCTCGGCAAAGTGGTATTCTAATTTTAGATCTCGTGAGTGATGCACGGGGCTACTGAAGCATGCATGCGATTCCCGGGGGTGCTCATGCCGTAGCAAGGGAAATCCCCCAAAACAACACTATCAAACGAAAGCTGAGAACAGGGGAGAATAAAATTTTAGCAACAATATTTAAAAAGCAAGAGGCAGCATGGTTGATTGCATTGACTTAACGCTGTCAACTCCTAACCTGGCAAATTATAGACAGTTCACCAATTGCTGCTCTTAGGGTCTCAACAGTGCAGCCGTAAGCAGAGTTATGCCCTTCTAAACCTGTTGACGTCAATGGGCTTAGGTGGCTGTAACCCTGCTCAGGATTGCACTGGAAGAGTCTTACGATGATCACTGTGCCATTATTATGAAAAGGTTCGAGGCAGCCAGTGTAGTGCAGTGGTTAGAGTATTAGACTAGGACCTTGGGCTTGAATCCCCACGCAGCCATGGAGCTAAACAGGTGACCTTGGGCCCATTTCTCTATCTCTCTCAGCTCCATCAATCTCACATGGTTGCTGGGAAGATAATTTAGGGCGGAGAACCATGCATCCTGTTCTGAGGTCTTTGGAGGAAAGATGGGATAAAGAGAGACCACTATTGCTGCTGCACACTTAGGAGAATCCACTCACATTAAGAGGGCCGGCCTAAGCAGAGATACACACTTCCCACTCCTTTGAAATCAATGGGCTTAAAGGTAAAGGTTCCCTTGCTCGAAAGCCAGTTGAATCCGACTCTAGGATTGTGGTGCTCATCTCCGTTTCAAAGCCGAAGAGCCAGCGCTGTCCGAAGACGTTTTGGTGGTCATGTGGCCGGCATGACTAAACACCAAGGCGCACGGAACGTTGTTACCTTCCCACCGAAGCGGTACCTATTTATCTACTTGCAATTTCTTGCTTTCGAACTGCTAGGTTGGCAGGAGCTGGAACTAGGGACGGGAGCTCACTCCGTCATGCGGCACCTGGATCTCGAACTGCTGAACTACCGACCTTCCACAGCCTGCAGTTCAGCGTCTTAACCACTTGAGCCACCGCAGCTCCACTTCAATGGGCTTAGAAGACTGTATTTCTGCTTAGGACTGGGCTATAAAACAGGCATTCAGTCTAGAGGGAACTTTTCTATCGGGATCAGTACCCTGGAAGGACTGAAATACACCTGGTGATGAGGGCTGTACTAGAAAAATAAAGGGAAATAACAGCACATGCGGTATCATCATTGTCGTCACATTTCTGTTGTCATTATTTAATTGCCAAATGATAATGCATAATATGTCATAGAAAATCAAATAAAGTAATCACAGGTGATTTTATGGAGATACAAAAAACTGAGAGCTATTTCCTGTAGGCCCCTGCATTATTTCAAAAACGTGTTAATAGGTTCCATTTCCTTCCAAAGCACTGTTTCCTGCTTCTGGTTAAAACTTTAATCAGATGTGATTGTTCGTTAAGTCTGCCACGGTTCCTAATCTATATATCTAATTCTCCACATTTCCCTTTGTGTGCAGATACTTATTTCTGCAAACAGAGGGCACACTTTCCCCCAACAGGTTTTTCTACTGATTCAGGGGACTCTGTGGTCCTACAGAAAAATAAAAAAATAAAAAAATGTTCGGGAGGGTTGAATTCCCCCCCAATACCTTTTCAAATGGCCCCCGCAGGGATCTACTCCAGGCCCTGCCGCATTGACAGTGACTGTCTGATAGCCAGAGAGATGGAGACAGAAAGAGATTAAGAGGCCATGAGGCAAAAGCAGAACTGGAGCTGGGATTGGGGAGGATTCCTCCTGCAGTATAAATGGCTAAATAGCAGGGGGTTGGGTTAAAAAGGCAGGGGGAGGGCACTTTCCAGGCCTATTCTGGAGCCAGGCTGGGGACAACGATTGCCCGCTCCAGGTTGAGAAATTCCTGGAGATTGTGTGGCAAAAGAAAACTGGGCAGCCAGAGAACACGGTGGCTAGACACCATAAAAGTCGACACCAGCCTGAGCATGGAACAACTCAAAGAAACAGTATAAGATAGGGAAACATGGAGAGAGCTGGCCCATAGAATCACCAAGAGTCATACACTACTGAATGGCTAACAACAACAATAGATGGAATGCTCTGTCTGAGGCAATGATGTTCTGTGTTCTGGGTGCTTGGGGGGCACCAGTGGGAGGGCTGCTGGAGTTCTGGCCCTGCTGGTGGACCTCCTGAGAACACCTGAGTTTTGGCCACTGTGTGACAGAGAGTGTTAAACTGGATGGGCCAGTTACCTGATAAAACATGGCTTCTCTTATGTTCTTATGATCTAACTCGCTAGCCCTCTTCTTTTTATGGATGTTTTCTCACTGTAATGTTTTGTCACTGCTATGCTTTGTCACTCTCCAGCAACTTTCCCTAAACATATAGCTGTTATCTATCCCTTCTGCCTTAGCCAGTCACACTAATGAGGCCTACCTACTAAAGCAGGGTGTTTGAGTCAGCTATTCAACTGACTGAACAAAGGGTGTTGGTTACAGTTGGGTGTAGAGTAGTCCTGCAGGACACAGAGATCACTCCACCCCAATACCCTGTAGCTTAAAATCCTTTAACCCAAGTTTAGATATAAGCTAACTGTGACAGCAAGGTTGAGATGAGAAGATATAAGTTGCTTCAGGATTCCTTCGTCACCCTCCAAGATGCAAATCCCTTTCAAACTATATTAGATGTCATAATCCAATATAAGCAATACTTACCTGCACCTCATACAGACACTTAACTTGCTAGGCCTCTTCTTTTTGTGGATGCTTTGTCACTGCGACCCAGGTTGTGCGTTGATACCGGAAGGGCGGTGTGATTAGAGGTCCTAGTGGTAAGCAGAGGAGTGGAAGGGGCCCCCAGGACCCCTCGAAACCTGGAACTAGCCCTGAGAGGGACCCTCTGACCACTGCACCACAGGGTCCAGATTCTGTAAATTAATTTTGCAGAAAACCTCCGACTGCCATGTTTCCCTGTTTTGCATAATTTATTCTCCTTTCAGTTATGAGTTAGAATCATAGACTCATAGAGTTGGAAGGGACCTTGCAGGTCATCTAGTCCAACCCCCTGCACTCTGCAGGAGTATAGCTGAAAGATATTTTTTATTTTATTTATTTATTTATTTTTCAAATTTATACCCCGCCCTCCCCAATAGGCTCAGGGCGGCTTACAGAGGCAAGGCAGAACCTTGCCATAATAAAAACATCAAATGCATAATAATGCAAAACATCTAATACATCTTAAAATATCCTCAGTTAAAACATAATACTCAATACTTCCAACAGTCCCAAGATAGCAAATCATAGGTCCAAAAATTCCGAGTGGTACCATGCCTAAGTCCCACGGCTAGGGCTTCTTCAATATCCAGATGTTTCAGATGTTTCCTCAGGGCGGTGGTGGTATAGTAGGGGCGGCAGCTCCTATTTGAAAGCTTGGCGGAAGAGCTCCATCTTGCAGGCCCTGTGGAACTGCATAAGGTCCCGCAGGGCCCGGATCTCCCCTGGGATCTCATTCCACCAGGTAGGAGCCGCCACCGAAAACGCCCTGGCCCTAGTAGCAGTTAATTTGATGTCCCTAGGGCCTGGAATAGTTAACAAATTTTGGGCCCCTGACCGTAGTGCTCTTGGGGGAACATACGAAGAGAGGCGGTCCCTCAGGTAGGCTGGACCCTGGCCATATAGGGATACAACATACCCAAAGGATGGGCATCCAGCCTCAGCTTGAAAAACTCCAGTGAAGGAGCATCCACCACCTCCCGAGGCAGACTGTTCCACTGCTCAACCACTCTTATATAAATAAAGCTGCGGTGAACTAAAGCCCGGCCCCCTGCCAGCAGGATACTCATCACGTAAATAGTGAGCACACTTGGCTTACTCTCCTTGCTCACCTTCACAACCATCAGGGGAGGCGGGTCACTGATCCTACCATTGCACAGGTGGGGAATGGAGGCTGATGCATATCGACTGACCCTTCAGAGATCAGAGAATCTTCAGCAGAGCCAAAAACTTGGGCAAAGGCCTCCCATGGGACCACTGTGACTCCCCTAAGATTACCAAGCATGTTTATGATCCCGATTCCCCAAAATTGAGTTTAAAGAAATCCACTTTTGAGGACTATTTTGCTTGAAACTCTCTGACTGGCTTGTAGCCCCTGAAAACTAGGCAGAAATCCAATCCGATAATGGTCAAATGGATTGACTCAGCATGCAGAGGCTCGATGCGAGGATAAAAGCTTGCCGGGATTATTTCACAGCTTCCACTGTTGTCCTATGAACTGGAACATAATACATTCCGGCCTATGCTCTGTTCCGAAGGAACTGCCCGGTGGCAAAAGGACTGGCTGAGGAGCTGCAAGAGACCCAGGGCAGCACCGAAGAGCTGGTTGCTACTCAGGCCTGGCCCACCCACTGTCAGGGGTGCCTTCTTGGCAACGGTGCCCCCAAACGCAGCAGTTTACTTTTCCCCAAAGGAAGAACCAAATGGCAGTCGATCACTTCTATGGAAGAAAGTCATGGGGTGCTTTGAAGGGCATGATTATGTTATGCTTCAAAGATGCTCTTGTTTGCACCTAATGCTCATTGATGGGTATAGCCACAAGTATAATAATCCAAGCCCTGAACTGGATAGTCCAACCTAGCAGGGTCAGTCCTGGTTAGTACTTGGATGGGAGACCTCCAAGGAAATCCGGGGTCACGACACAGTAGCAGGCAAAGGCAAACCACCTCTGAATGCTCTGAATGTCTCTTGCCTTGAAAGCCCTAGAGGGTCACCACAAATCAGCCATGACTTGATGGGGGGGAAAAATGGTTCCTCAGGAGGCTATAAACATTTCAAACGCCACTGATGCGATTTGCTTCTATATGGAGAGCCACGGAAATAATATTCCCTCACGTTTGCTTTCTGTAATGCATGAAACTAAGTTAGGTTTTCAGTTTTCAAACAACAGACTGTGACTTATTGACATGCACTCAAAACATTAGCCTCCTTTGGGACTTCCGGCCGCGGCGGCGCAAATGGCGACCGGGTCTCGGGACGCTCCCGGAGCCGGATCGCCCAAGTGCAGTCTGGGGGGGTCCCGCGTAAGCGGAGATCCTAAGGAGCCTTAATGTAAAGGCTCCGAACCAGGGGGTGCTTTGGGGAGAAGCTTCTTGCCGACCAGAAGGTTGGGAATTGAGGTTCTCCCTCTACCCCAAACGGCCCCGGCTGCATCTTGCCCCCTATGGGGACTAGCAATGCCACCGGAACAGCGGAGTGGTGGAGCATTAAAGTAAAGTCAGAGGCAACAAGACAAGCGATGAACTGTAAGTTGGCGACGGAAAGAAAAGCGGCGGCTTTAGCGGGTTCCCCCCCCCTGGGAAGCGGAAAGAAGGGAGGGAGGATTCCCCCCCTATTCGAATAAGAGACTTTTTAAAAAGCAAGGGGGGGCAAAGCAAAAAGCTGTAAAAGTGCATTACCTTCTAGGAGAGAGAAAGAAAGCGGCGAAGAGGGAGGCATCCCTGAGAGGCATATCACGAACTTTTAAAGTGTAAACAAAGTTGAAACATGGCGGGGCAGAGAAAACTACTAGAGAAGCAGACAAAGAAGACGGGAGGGACTTCCTGTCCAAACCCTTCCCCTGCTGGAACTGCTGTCAATCAACAAGAAGGTAATGGTCAAATGGATTGACTCAGCATGCAGAGGCTCGATGCGAGGATAAAAGCTTGCCGGGATTATTTCACAGCTTCCACTGTTGTCCTATGAACTGGAACATAATACATTCCGGCCTATGCTCTGTTCCGAAGGAACTGCCCGGTGGCAAAAGGACTGGCTGAGGAGCTGCAAGAGACCCAGGGCAGCACCGAAGAGCTGGTTGCTACTCAGGCCTGGCCCACCCACTGTCAGGGGTGCCTTCTTGGCAACGGTGCCCCCAAACGCAGCAGTTTACTTTTCCCCAAAGGAAGAACCAAATGGCAGCCGATCACTTCTATGGAAGAAAGTCATGGGGTGCTCTGAAGGGCATGATTATGTTATGCTCCGAAGATGCTCTTGTTTGCACCTAATGCTCGTTGATGGGTTTAGCCACAAGTGTAATAATCCAAGCCCTGAACTGGATAGTCCAGCCTAGCAGGGTCAGTCCTGGTTAGTACTTGGATGGGAGACCTCCAAGGAAATCCGGGGTCACGACACAGTAGCAGGCAAAGGCAAACCACCTCTGAATGCTCTGAATGTCTCTTGCCTTGAAAGCCCTAGAGGGTCACCACAAATCAGCCATGACTTGATGGGGGGGAAAAATGGTTCCTCAGGAGGCTATAAACATTTCAAACGCCACTGATGCGATTTGCTTCTATATGGAGAGCCACGGAAATAATATTCCCTCACGTTTGCTTTCTGTAATGCATGAAACTAAGTTAGGTTTTCAGTTTTCAAACAACAGACTGTGACTTATTGACATGCACTCAAAACATTAGCCTCCTTTGGGACTTCCGGCCGCGGCGGCGCAAATGGCGACCGGGTCTCGGGACGCTCCCGGAGCCGGATCGCCCAAGTGCAGTCTGGGGGGGTCCCGCGTAAGCGGAGATCCTAAGGAGCCTTAGTGTAAAGGCTCCGAACTAGGGGGCGCTTAGGGGAGAATCCTCTTGCTGACCAGAAGGTCGGGAATTGAGGCTCTCCCTCTGCCCCAAACGGCCCGTGCCGGGGAGCAACGGCGCCGCGGCTCAGGGGATCGTGGGATCCCGCCGTGGCGTCTCTTTTTTGGTGCGGCTTTTAAAAGCTGCACTTTGGCCAGTGTTTTCCCTGCCGTGTGGCGGGGGCCTAAGTTAGGTTTTCAGTTTTCAAATAACAGACTGTGACTTATTGACATGCACTCCAAACATTAGCCTCCTTTTAGATATGAAAGGATGTCATGTGCAGGCTGAATATTTGTTTCTTCAGGTCGATAAATACTGTGGTCCAATTTCAATCCTTTCCCAAATATACTCCCATTGGAAAGTATATATACAAATGAAGTCTGCGTGCACCCTTACATCCGTACATAAGCAGGTAGTTTTGCGGTAGGGTCAGGTGACCATATCACATGACCACATGAAGCTGCCTTATATTCAGGGCCGGCTCACCCACTAGGCGAACTAGGCATTTGCCTAAAGCGCTGGGCCCTGGATGGCGTGCCAAGCTGTGCCTCCCCCCCTTTGGTGGCGGAGGAGGCAGGGGGGAGAGGCGTTGGTGGCAGCAGCAAAAGGGTGGCTGGCTCCAGAGGTCTCCAGGCCCGCAGGCCCCACCAATAGGTTGGCATCTGCGCCACAAGGCAGCCTCGCCTAGGGCGCAGAAACACCTCTAGTCAGCCCTGCTTATACTGACTTGGACCCTGGGTCCATCAAGGTCAGTCTTGTCTACTCAGACCGGCAGCAGCTCTCCAGGGTCTTAGGCAGTGAAAGGTCTTTCCCATCACTTACTGCCTGGTCCTTTACACTGGAGTTTCTACGAAATGACCCCTGTTTACACTGGGGCAGCCAAGGATTGAACTGGCGACCTTCTGCATGCCAAGCAGATGCTCCGCCACTCAGCCACAGTCCCTTCATTACAGAAGGGACCACCCTATAGAGACATGACATCTTCAAGGAAAGAAAAGGAGATTCGGAATGGCTGCGAGGTTGGGGCTTTTTTAGCAAACCAGTGGGGCTGAAAAGAGCTTCTTCCAACTCACAGTGCAGCCCAAAGAACACTTTCTTGGGTGTGGGCCTCATTTAAGAGACCTGAGTGGGATTCAGAGTAGATTTGCTGAGGATTGCTGTGCACACGCGTCTAGGACAACAGGCATACAATTATACCGGAAAACTCCTTGACATACTGCAAAATGTAATACTGGAATATTTCCCACAGGAATTGTAAAGCAATAATTTCTGGCTGGCATCTTTGAAATGAGATAAAAAAGCAGCAGACCACATGAAGCAGACACAACACAGACATTTCCAATTTAACTATCCGTCACTCTTGTGTGTTTTTTCTTAGTTTTTTTTAGGGGGTGGAGATACAAGTGCAGACAGTACATTCCCATGATATATTGTCTGTCGATGATTTTTAAAAAAAGTTGTGTCTCTTTTGTTAAAAAAGATTGCATAATTTTATTCAAAAAATGTGTGTTAAATAGGCAGCAAATTGAGAAGAGTAAACAAAGGAAGCAAAGCAAATACTGCTAGTACCCTGTTTTCCCGAAAATAAAACCTACCCCAAAAATAAGCCCTAGCAGGATTTCTATGCATTTGTGGTATAAGCCCTAGTGTGTCTTCTTGAGAAAAAATAAATATAAGACAGTGTCTTATTTTCGAGGAAACACGGTAACTGCAACTGCTTACAAGGTTAAAATTCTCCAAAATAAGCAGCTTATAAAATTACCTTTCACTCCTGCCAAGTCAACTTTCTTTCGGCCAAAATGTTCCGCCTGATGACAAGGAGAATTCAACAACAGTTTTGCCCCTGATTAGGAATCTAAGAAAGCCTGGAAGGCCCTGGTCCCTCTAAGCCGTGTGCGTGAGCAACCGCTCATGTGTTGCCATGCAAGCCTATCAATGTGTTTTTATGGAATATGAACTGTGCAAAGGGACTGTATAACATGGAGACCTGGGAATACCTGTTGAGACTGCACACCTGAAAGAGAGACACCTTCCTGTAGTGTTGCTGCCGCAGTGATAGTCCAGCACAAAGCCTCAGACACCATGCCATCGAAAAACATGAGGACAGAGAACTACAAACTCCATTAGGAGTTCCTTCAAACACATGTAGGCAACCCCCCCCCCATCCAAGCCGGCAAAGCCGCACATAGCTCTGAGACTCCAATAATAGTTGCTTAGCAACTAATTGCTCAACCATCAGCAAGCCGGCTAAGGCCATCAAGAGACAATAGCCCTAGCCTGATGATTCAATCATCCTTCATCCAGGTGCCAGTCCCCAGACCAAGTTTCTAGCTCTCAATATTGACCACTCCTTAGTCTCCCTCCCCTCTTCCAGCCAGCCAATAGTATGTTTTATGGGACGGACTAACAGAAGGTGTCACAGGGGTATGTGGCCAACCTAGCCAGCCCCCCCCAAGTTATAAAAGATGCTGACCGACCACATGGTCTCTCTCTTACACTCTCTTACCCTTTCCATGACCCCTATCAAAGCTTTAACCCTCTTATGTCCAGCTTGCTATCCACATACCCTACCTCCATCTTTAACCTCTAGTCTGCAGCTAGAGTCCACGTGGTTCTGCATCTCTCTCTTACACTCTCTTACCCTTTCCATGACCCCTATCAAAGCTTTAACCCTCTTATGTCCAGCTTGCTATCCACATACCCTACCTCCATCTTTAAACTCTAGATCTGCAGCTAGAGTCCACGTGGTTCTGCTGGTTCAGAGCACGTGTTCACCATTTTCTATTTCTAAACCCCTCCA
>NW_015177142.1:101800-104754 GCF_001447785.1 Gekko japonicus
CATTATGGACAATAGATTGTGCAGAATGAGCAAGTGGCCAGATGCCCACAGCAAAGGCAAACAGGGTACGTAGGCGACTGATGGATGGATTGATGTAAGATATTTATACCCCACATCTCCCCAGCAAGGGCACGAAGTGGCTTACAACAGCACCCTCCTCTCCTCCATTGTATCCTCACAACAGCCCTGTGAGGTCGGTTAGGCTTAAAGCGCATGACCGGCCCAAGGTCACCCAGTGAGCTTGCGTGGCAGGGGAGGGATTTGAACCTGGGTGTCCCAGAACCTGGTTCTGTGCTCTACCCACTATACCACTCTGGCTCTCAGGTTTGGAAGAAGCAGCGCTCATGCTCGTAGAATAATGTGTTTCTCTGCATTCTTCCAAGATTGCTTTTGGGAAGGGATGGCATTGAGGTTCCTCAAAGCAAGAAGAGAAGAGAAGCTTACACGGGGCCGGCGAAATCCTGGTGTGAATGCAAGGAGCACAAGGAGATGGGCGGCGGAACAGCAGACGCAGCTCCCCAGCCCCCAACCCACCCCTGAGATGAGCTTTGCAAGAGATGATGTCATTCTGGCATGGCAGGAGAGCTCCTGCGAGAGGAGACCTCTCCGGGGACCCCCTCGCCACTCAGGAGGCTGAACCCAGCCTGGCGGAACAGATGGCTCTCGGATCTAAGGCTCAGCCCAGAGTGCCTGCATTGGAAAAATCAATACCATCAGACTGCAGCCTTTTTGTCTGCCGCTCTCACCCCACTGCCCTGGGGGCTGTACGGCCTTGGTGACCAAAAGGCATCGGTGGCTCCCTTTCCTCTGCATAGCGTGGCCTCCTCCTCCGTCAGTAAATACAGCAACCTCCAGCATCAACCCCTCTATGCGCAGGAAGAAGATTGATTGTCAGGATGTCCCTGCACATGCCCTTCTTCACCACCAGTTCAGCAGCCTTTCTCCAGAGGGAGAGATCATTGGCTCCCTTTTCTTTCGTTTATAGAGGTGTACAATATAACAGACCGTTGCATTCCATACCAGGTCATATATGGAGCTGCGGTGGCTGGTTAAGACGCTGAACTGCAGGCTGTGGAAGGTCGGTAGTTCAGCAGTTCAAGACCTGAGTGTGCCGCATGACGGAGTGAGCTCCGGTCTCTCGTTCCAGCTCCTGCCAACCTAGCAGTTCGAAAGCAAGACTTTGCAAGTAGATAAATAGGTACCACTTCGGTGGGAAGGTAACAGCGTTCCGTGCGCCTTGGTGTTTAGTCATGCCGGCCACATGACCACGGAAATGTCTTCGGACAGCGCTGGCTCTTCGGCTTTGAAACGGAGAGGAGCACCGCAACCCTAGAGTCGGACTCGACCGGCTTTTGAGCAAGGGAACCTTTACCTTTTTAACCACTCCCACCCCCCCTTCCATAATCATCATCATAATAATTTTAAAAAATCAGAAACCTTAGCAGTCCCTCTACTGACCCCAAATCTTGTCATTGTTGGAGTGAGCAACTCAGCGTGTCTGGACATGCTGGGGGTGGGGAGACGCTACATCACCCTAAGTGTGAATAGGTGTTATCTCCTTGAATGGGATACCTCTCTTTGTGTTAACCGGGGAGCTGCCTTCTGACCTCTCCTTCTCTCTCGTTGTGTTGTCTCCCTCCCTCCACATGGCCTTCCCTGGAGACACACATCTCTGCAGGTCTCTCCCGTAGGGGCAGTGCCCTCCCACTCCCACACACATGATGCCGGACGAGCTGGTCACTTGTGAGAGGGAAAGGACTCTTTAGATTAAGCTTCTGTCCCTTCTTTTGACTGCAACCTGGATCTACTTAAATAAATGTAAGTTTACCATTTTTTGCAATATACTTCTTGGGAGATTTATTTATTGCACTCATTTATTGACTGGGCAAACTCTTCTATGGCCCTGGTCACACGTGCAGGAAAACACGGGGGGGGGGAGGCGTGGCTATTTGCAGTGGCGCGATTAGACCCACAACAACGTGATCAGATGCGTTGGTGGCAAACCACAGTTCCGTCTCTTGGCGTGTGCGCCTCAATGAAGATGGCGGGAGGGAAAAGCCGCGCCAGCACGATCACACAGACCGAGTCCATTGGCAGCCCGTGGCAAACCATTTGCCAGTACTTGTGATCAGGTATTTTTTAACCGAGCATTTTCGGTGGCACGCCACGGGTTGGCCACAGATGCACTACGCCCGCCAGATGTTGTGGTGTGATCGCTCCCGGAAAATCCGCCCAACATTCGTGGCTCTCCCACGGCAAATTTGCCGTGTGAACGGGGTCTATATTAACCAAACATCCCAGTAGTCATCTCCTGAACAGAAGGAAACTACTAGGTATATACCAGTCTTGTGTGACTGGCAGTGGTTCAGCGAGGATTGTTCTAGCATTGTTATGGGGAGAGGGATATCTTCTGAGATTCACTTTGATCCCTCTTATTCTCTCTTTCTCTTTCATAAGAAGGATTTCTCTTTGATTTCTCTTTGTAGTTTGGGTTGTGGGTTTTTTTTTGTTATACCTCTATGCACCTTTTTGTGACTCCAGCAGGGTTTGGGGAGGATGTTACACACCACAAGGGGGTCAAAAGGTTTGGGAAGACATTGGCTGCCTCTGAGAATCTAGAGAGGGGGATTCTGAAACTGCAGAGAATCTCTTTACCCACTCCTCCTGTCTTCCGATTTCTCTTTTGATCAAAATGGAATTGATTTGAAACAGGCTCCAAATTCCTTTTTAAAAAAAATGGAAAAGAAACAGGATTTCAGGCAGAAATTAACAATGCTAGATAGTCCCTTCTGCAAGGACTAACTCACAGGTCTTCGGGTGTGACGGCCTTCTGGGCTATTAATACAAATGTCCAGGCTGGACCTAGCCACTGGCATACCTGCGCATTAGATGCCTTCTTCTTGGGTAATCATAACACTTTTCTTTCTGTGGGCATGATATATAACTCAACTGGC
>NW_015177143.1:0-9512 GCF_001447785.1 Gekko japonicus
TGGGAATTGTAGTTCTCCAAAGCGGGACCAGGGATCTCTAGTAAAGAACTCTCAAGGTTGTCCGAACTATAATTCCCCGGATTGTTGGGGGGAAAGTGATGGCGGTTTAAAAACGGATTTTGGCTCGGAGTGTAGATACGCCCTACGGAACTGGTAGCCCTAAAGGCTTGTGCGCATTTTTTTCCAAGGCCAGAGTGACTTGGTTTCCTATCTCTCTCTGGGGATATGGTGCCTTTTTGCAAACTAGTCATTTGCCCGGTGATAGGCAGAGGTTCAAGTGTCAGATAAGTTTGTCGAGGATCACGTGCCAATTTTCTGTGGAGCAAAGCGGGATCTTCAGATTTGGCCCTACTGAGAGCTGGGCCCCATGTCCCATTGTCGCAACATCCAGAGTAGGTAGGGTTGCCAACCTCCAGGTCAGGCCTGGAGATCTCCTGGAATTACAGCGGATCCCCAGGCTACAGAGGTCAGTCCCCCCCTGGAGAAAATGGCTGCTTTGGAGGGTAGAATCTGAGTCTCCCTTACCCCTCCCTTCTCTAGGTTCTTCCCCCAAAGCTCCAGCAGTTTCCCAGCTCAGAGCTGGCGACACTAAAAGGTGGTTTTGAGGAATCTCACTCCTAAAGGTCACAGAACTTGCTGTGTCTGTAGGGCCCCTTCGCACATTGCAGTCCTTAGGAGCACATTGAAAGTGTACACTGAAAAACGTAACATACAAATATTCGGTATCCTGCGAAAACCTTCCATTGGCTGTAGCGCCCTAATGAGAGCTCAGGTGTCGGCGAGCCCCACTTGGGACTGTTGCGTCACGTCTGAACAGGCAGATTCCTCACTTTGCGTGCTTTCAGCACAAGTTGGGGGAAACCGAGGCAGGGGCCTCTCTGCAGCTGCGCTCCCTTGTTTCTGGATAGGGTGTACATTAGAGAGTCTGGAGGAAGTCCCTCTACCGGGCTAGCACTCAATGAAACAAAAATTCCGAGCTCTGAGCCCTTTGCGCCCACAAGTGCTTTCTTGCGCACCAGATCTCCAAGCTCTTTCCTTTTCGGTTGAACTTTTGCAGTATTTACATTATCTCATTAAATGCATTGCTTTTTTTTTGTAAGAGATAAATATCGCTAAACCACTGATATACTGTGTTTTTATGTCATACAAAGCGGGGGACTTTTCCAGAGCTGAAAGAAATGGCATTTGACGGGGTATCCAGACGCCAGAGGGGAGCGAGTCCCTGACCTTTCAGAGCGAGGGTCCCCAATGTGGTAACAGTGGGCACTTTGGCACCTGCCAACACCTTTCCGGGCACCCACCAAGTGTTTTTACAAAGTGGGTGAAGTCACATGGGACTTTTGCCCCGGAAGGCTTCTGATTGGCTGCTGGAAGTTTGATCGGCTGTGCCAATTTTTAAAAACGTCGCTTTGGTGGCAGCTGCCACTACAGCCCCAGAATCTTCAGTGTGTGACTGAACCTAAGCGGCGGCGGCCATTTTGTGACTGGCTCCGCCTCCTGCAACAGTGCCCACCACGCTGGGCCAGAATTCCAAAGGTGCCCACAGGCTCAAAAGACTTGGGGACCCCTGTTCTAGAGGTGACAACGGGGAGAGAATTCTGGTGGGGCTGGTTTTCCCACCCTTCCACCACTCACTGCCTTCACACAACAGCCAGTTCATGCTGAACTTCCCCTCCCGTATAGGTCTTCTAAGGGTTCAGGAACCAGCCATGACCAGTCACCATTGTATACCCAATACAATTGGGGGGAAAAACATGTCGGTGCATGTTGGTGCAACTCCAGCCCATTTTTGGACAACATATGGGAAGCCAATGCTGGATCGGGCCAATGGCCCATCCAGTCCAACACTCTGTCACACAGTGGCCAAAAATACCAGGTGCCATCAGGAGGTCCACCAGTGGGGCCAGGACATTAGAAGCCCTCCCACTGATGCCCCCCCCAAGCACCAAGAATACAGAGCATCACTTGCCCCAGAGTTCCTATCTATGCCTTGTAGCTAATAGCCATTGATGGACCTCTGCTCCATATGTTTATCTAATTCCCTCTTGAAGCCGTCCATGCTTGTAGCTGCCACCACCTCCTGTGGCAGTGAATTCCATGTGTTCATCACTCTTTGAGTCACAGCCCAATGAAGGTTTGACCAGAAGGAGCCCTTTCGTCAGAAATGGGCCATGTTCATTGCAAAAATGATGAGTTGAGCAAGATTTATTAGTAAGTAAACGTATTTAGGATCAGGCTGTTAATCAGTTTAAATCCCATTGAACTGGCTCAGGGGGAAGCATAATCAAAGGCTTAGGCAAAATGCCAAGTCACACGAGTTAAATGCATACACATTATTGATGCGCGTAGGTCATTGGTCTGTGTAGCCCAGCACTGAGAGGCAGCAGCTCTCCAAAGTCTTGGGCAGAGAAAGGTCCTCCTAGGACAGGGGTCTCCAACACGGTGCCCGTGGGCACCATGTGCTCACCATCACCTTTCATAGTGCCCACCAAGATTTTTTTTGGAAAGTGGGTGGGGCCAGGTGGAACTCTTGCCCGGTAGCAGGGTGCTTAATCGGCCACTACAGACCTGATTGGCTGCCCAGATAGTTTTTAAACATCATTTCGGCGACAACGACCACTGTAGCGTCGGTTTCGTTCTCTATCTCTCTCCACTTTCCCAATGTATTTTTAAAAAAATTATCCTTTTTCTCCTCCGCACTCGGGCGTCCTCAGTGTGCGGTTGGTTCTGTCTCCCACGGCGGCCCATTGGTGGTTGTGCCCACCAACTTGCGTCAGAATCACAAAGGCGCTCACGAGGTCAAAAAGGTTGGGGATCCCTGTTCTAGGCTCTGCCATCCTGGAGGTATCACGGGTAGGAACTGGGACCTTATGCATTAAAGAACATGGACTCTGCTCTGAACCACGGACCTTCTGCGCACTGCTGGAGCATAATTTCCTGGTCTTTACGCAAGGTCTGTGCCATGCGTTGCCTTTTCAGAGCTGGCTCCTCAAGGCTACATTGGGGGTCTCTGAAATGCCCTTAAAACCCTGGAGGGATTCTTTTGCAGTACTTATTATGGGATGGAGGCAAATCGGAGAGTAGCCCACTCAGCTGTATTATTTTCTTCCCACTGTATCAAGAGTATTATCTTTCCTTCGGACAAGGGGACTATATTTTTTACTACGCCTTTTTTTAAAAAAAATATATCTATCGACTATATATATATATATATATATAAATGATATTTAATTTGCTCAGGCAATTTATACTATCGAGCAAGCCTCTTTTCTTTTTCTTTTTGTAATAAATCGAAAGGATATCCACGCCGCTGAAAACAGATTTATGTCGCAAAACTGTAAAGAGGATAGAGGGGCAGTTGAATTTGCAAAACAAGTTTCAGGGATTCGGAAATAAGCAGTCGTATTCCCGCTGCCGTTATCTTCATGAAATGCAAAAGCACAATTTTTTTTTTTTGGGGGGGTTGTATCTCCTAGTGAGCAAGCTCTACTGAACAACAGTGTGCACTGTTGGATCTTGTGTATGAAATTGTCCTATTGGAACGTGTCTCAAGATCCTTTGCCTGCTGGTTAATTGTTAAAACATCTCGTAATTCCTTGGCTCTTCCGTGCCTGCTATATGAACACATGTTTATCCTCCCCCCCCCAATAGATGTTGTTCCCAACCATTTCCATATTGATTCCTGTTTAGAGTTTGCATCAGTTTTAAGCGGAATGCCTCCCACTAAGCACTGGCACAACTGCAAGCGTTCAAGAAAGATACGAAAGAGACGGTTTGATCGCCGATTCAGGACGACAGCAGGCGAATCCATGTGCCTGTGTTTCATTGTTGTAAGTTGCAAATGTCTTCTGTTAGAGATGCCATCTGTTCTCGGATTTTGGTTAAAAAAAAAAGAACCTCCGTCCTCTAATAAATCAATGTGATATCCTTTTCTCGAAATGTGTGTGTGTGGTGTGTGTTTTTTTGAGGGGGTTGTTAACACAACTGCACACAATCTGTCGCAAAGCTCGAGTCCTGCCTCGTCCTTATTAAAAAGATCTGCCTCGCGTTGGTCCTGCCGAAATATGAAATTTATCGGACTGCTTAGATCAGTCGGGGCATGACATCAACGGCACAATGTGGCTCTTTGCATGTTTTCTGATACGCTCTTTGACACCTGGGCCCGTAACCCGATGGGTCAAATGACTTGGGTGGATGCCAGTCTGTTTCCTGACCTTACATTTGCACAGCTTGGACTGCAGACCGGTCAATGTGACATCAAAGCCACCAACAGAGCTGGTTCCAGGTTTTAGGGACGCCCGTGTAGACAGTGCCCAGGGCCCCCTCTTCTGCCCACCACTGGGCACTCATGCCCACCTACCCTCCCACATGCCTCCCACCTGCTTGTGTTTCCTTCCCTTGTCTGTTCACAAACAGTTCCAGTGCCCATGTCCACTGGGTAGTGTGTGCAGCAGAGAACATGAACAGGGGAGCGCTAGCAAGTAAATGCTGGTGGCGTTGGCCCTGCCAGAAACCTCGGGCCCCAACATCTGCTCCACCTCAACATATGCTGATGCCGACTCCGGTCACAAAAGATGGGGCTATGGGCCTTTCTTTTGCACCATTGCTGCCGCTCTGATAAACATACTCGGCATGCCATTTGTACAAGAAGAGAAGATTGGATTTATACCCCGCCCTTCACTCGGAGTCTCAGAGCAGCTTGCAGTCTCCTTTTCCCCTTCCCATAACAGGCACCCTGTGAGGTAGGTGGGGCTAAGAGAGGATTGCTCTTGAGAGAACAGCTCAGAGAGAACTTATGACTGACCCGAGGTCACACCAGCAGCTGCAAGTGGAGGAGTGGGGAATCAAACCCGGTTCTCCCAGATTAGAGTCCGCGCTCCTAACCACTACACCAAACTGGCTCTCCCAGCAAGTCTTTGAGAGTTGGCTTACAAAGTCTTTGAGAGTTCACTGTAAATTATTATAAATCCTATTTAAGGGTGCCCCCTGTATATTTAGATCAGTGTGGCTCTTTCATCTAGTTTGCAAACGCAGGAAATTCAAAGAATGGTTCTTAGCGTTAATGAAAACACTCTGGAGGCTGGTCAGTTAAACATCAATCGCTGTTTTGGGAATAAGTCCTCTTGGAATCATTGTAGCCATGTTCCCTGTCAGTGTAGATTCGGCTTGACTCTGTAAGGCTGTGCAATTGTAGGACGTCTTAGAAGGCAGAATTACTTTTATTACATTTTGTTTTGCCCTTCCTTCAGGGGGCTTAGGGGGGAGCACAAAGTTCTCCCCGCTTCCATTTTAACTCCGCAACAACCCTGTGAAGTAGGCCAAGAGTGTGCGAATGGCTCAGCGTCACCCAGCAAGCTTCCTGATTGAGCAGAGATTTGAACTCAAGCCTCCCTCATCTGTCATAGGACGAGCTTCTCCTTCATTTAGCACATCTAAACAGGCAAAGTACTTGGCAGTTCTTAACATAACATCATTAAGTTTTATACAGTCCCTCTTTTCTGCCTCAAGCGTCTTGTTGTTGTGTACAGAGACAGCTAAAAATCTTGCTTCGTTTTCAAAACACCCTCCCCCAAGTAATTAGATGTTTTTGGTCCATTCTTTCCTTCTATACTTCTTCCCTTGCTTTCTTTTGCTTTCATTCATTCATTCTTTATTTTTGCTTCATTCCTCCCTTCATTCTTTCCAGTCTCTCTGTCCTTTCTTGTTCATTTAGCTTTCTTTCTCTCTCTCTCTCTCCCTCCCTCTCTTTCTCTCTCTGTTTCATTCTTCCTTCCTTCCTTTCTCTCTTTCTTTCTCTCTCTCTCTCTCTCTTCCTCCCTCCCTCTTTCTCTCTCTGTTTCATTCTTCCTTTCTCTCTCACCCTCTCTCTTTCTCTCTGTTTCATTCTTCCTTTCTCTCTTCCTTCTTCCTTTCTCTCTTTCTTTCTTTCTCTCTCTCCCTCCCTGTTTCATTCTTCCTTTCTCTCTCTTTCTCCCTCCCTCCCTCTCTCTTTCTCTCTCTCTGTTTCTTTCTTTTTCTCTCCCTCCCTCCCTCTTTCTCCCTGTTTCATTCTTCCTCTCTCTCTCTCTCTCTCTCTCTTTCTTTCTTTCTTTCTTTCTTTCTTTCTTTCTTTCTTTCTTTCTTTCTTTCTTTCTTTCTTTCTTTCTTTCTTTCCTTGGCCAGTAACGCGCCCTAAATATTTCCAACCCTTCTTTAGTATTTAAACTCCAATCCGTTAATCAGGCTTCGTACGAATGTGCCCAGAATATCTCACAAGGAAAATATCAATCCGTTACAGAAAAATGCTAATGACATATGTTCGCCGAACGATGGTGGTGATTTAAAACAGATTCGTTTAGCCAAGGGAGGTTTTTTTTGTTTTTTTTTAATGATTCCTCTGTTCCCCCCCCCCCCGCCTTCTGTTGCTTTGGCAAAAAGATATCATTAGACATCTGTAACCGACGGCACTCATTTTCCCCAAGCCTTTAAATGAGGTCCCATTTGCAGTAAATGGTGGTGTTGTTTTTAAAGACACTTTTGTTTTAAAATGGGGGTCTGGAGGCATGTACCGGAGAGTACCGTGACAATGACAAACTTTCTACTTGTTTCCATATACATGTGTGTGTGGGGGGGTAAAAGTTGATGAGTGACATAATTGGCTAAACAGGAGGGCTGGCTTGTCATGACTGGTGCCATTTCTGCCAGAATTTTGCCTCTCCCCCCCTCCCCCCATCCCTGGTCCCTTGTAAAGAACTGGGAAACATCCTGTGCATCTCTCTGCAAGGGGTTACGAAAGGAAATGGCCTTATAAAGGCCGAACGATACCAACGGTCCCCAGAAATGAACCTGGAAGGAAAGAGAGGGGCAAGTTGAAAGGGGTGGGAGGGGGGAGAGAAAAGTCCTCCTCTTGACTTATTTTTCCAAGTTATAAAGCGATGTGGTCACTTCCTGGTTTAGGAAGGGGAAGTCGACACACAGACACACGTCAACCCTTCCCCTTTTCTTTCGCCGACGGGAAAGGCGCTTGGGCCAATCCAGTCACAGAGGAAACACTGTGCATCGCTTCTGGCCACATTAAACTGCCTCCCGGTTCCTCCCGCAAGGAGAGGCGCCTTGGCCCGCTGGTCTGCCGGGAAGTCACGCCACACCCAGGAGCCCGGCTGCATGGGAATCGTCGCCACACTGTAGGCCTTCCCAAGCTTGGCTCATAAGCTGAGTGGTCGGCTTTCCTAGAAGGAATGGAAATGGTTTGTTGGACTCTGCCCAGGGCCTTCTTGCATCTCAGGAGAGGGTTGGGTCTCATGGACTCCCTGGGAGTTTATGAGTCTCCACCACGTTTCTATGGGGATATTTGGTTAACAGAGCAGAGTTTTGCCCAGTCACAGAAGCGTGATACTGAGTGCAATAAATAAATCTCCCAAGAAGTACAACGCAAAAAAGGTGTTGTTGTTGTTGTTAGCCATTCAGTGGTGTCCGACGCTTGGCGATTCGATGGGCCAGCTCTCTCCACGTTTTCTGATCTTGTCCTGTTTCCTTGAGTCGTTCCATGCTCAGGCTGGTGTCGACTTTTATGTCGTCTAGCCACCGTGTTCTTTGGCGGCCCGGTTTCCGTTTGCCGCTCACCAATCCGAACATCATTGCTTTTTCTAGGTGAGTTCTTCCGCATGACGTGGCCGAAATAAGTCAGTCGCCGCTTTGTGATTTTTCCTTCCAATGACATGCCCGGTTTTATGCACACCAAAACTTGCTTGTTTGTCACCTCGCCAAAAAAAAGAAGAAGAAGAAAAGTAAACGTACATTTCTTCAAGTAGATCCAGTTCACATTCAGGCTACAGCCGAAAGGAGAGAGAGAAGCCTAATCGAAAGAGGACCTTCCCTCTCACAAATGGCCAGCTTCTCCGACAACAGCTCTGGGGGAGTATTGTCTCTACAGGAGAGACCTGCAGAGATGGGTGTCTCCAGGGAAGGCCATGTGAAGGGTGAGAGTGAGGACAAAGGGAGAGAGAGGAGGGGTCAGAGGGCAGCTCCCAGGTTAAGACAAAGAGAAGCATCCCATTCAAGCAGATAACACCTATACAAACTTTGAGTAATGTAGCGCCCCTCAGTAACCAGGCATGCTGAATCATTCACTCCAACAGTTTCCTCCTGGACAAAAACACACAAGTAGGCAGGCGTTTGCTTTATTTGATCCTTAAGCCTTTACCATGGAATCTTTCCACCGGGTGAGATAAAGAACGAGTCGTCACCGGTATCCTATTGAATAGGAGGAGGAGGAGATCGGGTTTATACCCTGCCCTTCACTACCCAAGGGAGTCTCAGAGCGGCTTACAAACACCTTTCCCTTTCCCTTCCCCTCCCCACAACAGGCACCCTGTGAGGCAGGTGGGGCTGAGAGAGCTCTGAGAGAAACTGCTCTTTTCAGGGCTCTTTTTGTAGAAAAAGCCCAGCAGGAACTCATTAGCATAATAGGCCACACCCAACAGCAGGAACTCATTACCATATTGGGCCACACCCCTGACAGCACAACTCATTAGCCCATTAGGCCACACCCCCATTTTACCAGAAGTGTGGTCATCCAGCCACACCCACCTTTTGCTTTTTATTCTGTTGACCTTGTTTGTTGTCAAAACCCAGGGCCTTTTTTTGTAGCAGGAACTCCTTTGCATGTTAGGCCACACACCCCTAATGTAGCCAATCCTAATGAGTTTCTCCTGTTGGGTGTGGCCTATTATGCTAATGAGTTCCTGTTGGGCGTGACCAACTTGGGAGCCAGCCGGAATTCCGTTCCTGTGCGTTCCTGCCCAAAACTAGCCCTGGCTCTTTTTCAAAAACAGCTCTTATCAGAACTACGGCTTGCCCAAGGTCATCCAGCAGGTACAAGTGGAGGAGTGGGGAATCAAACCCGGTTCTCCCAGATTAGAGTCTGCGCACTTAACCACTACACCAAACTGGCTCATGTGTGGATCACAAAATGCACAACACGAGTCCAGAACCGCCTTAGGTTTACCATTTGTCTGGGACCTGCAGGCAAACTTCCTCATCCATGCTCAGAACTCCACAGAGGCCCTTCGTCCAGCGGGGATAGGGTTGTCAGCTCTGGTATGGGAAACACCTGGAGATTTGGGGAGTGGCGCTTGGGGAAGGAGCCTCAGGAGGAATTCACTGCCACAGGAAGTGGTGGCGGCTACAAGCATGGACGGCTTCAAAACGGAATTAGATAAGCATATGGAGCAGAGGTCCATCAGTGGCTATTAGCCACAAGGTACCGATAGGGACTCTGGGGCAAGTGATGCTCTGTCTTGGTGCTTAGGGGGGTCAACAGTGGGATGGCTTCTAATGTCCTGGCCCCACTGGTGGACCTCCTGATGGCACTGGTATTTCTGGCCACTGTGTGACACAGAGTGTTGGACTGGATGGGCCTTTGACCTGATCCAACATTGGCGTCTCTTATGTTCTTATGTAATGCCATAAAGCCCGCCTAGGGGAAAGCAGCATGGCTTCTGCAAAGGGAAGTCCTGCCTCACAGACCTTTT
>NW_015177143.1:10853-34389 GCF_001447785.1 Gekko japonicus
CCGGAGGGCCAACAACTGGGCATAGAGGCCGAGGCCTTCATAAGAACATCAGAAGAGCCCTGCTGGATCAGACCAGGGGTCCATCTAGTCCAGCATCCTGTCTCACACAGGGACCAATCAGTCCCTCTGGAGGGCCAACAAGAGAGCAGAGAGGCCAAGGCCTTCCCCTGATGTTGCCCCCTGGATCTGGGACTCAGAGCATTAGTGCCTCTGAATGTGGAGGTTCCCCTCATTCTCCATAGCTAGTAGCCATTGATATTCTTCATGAATTTATCAAATCCCCCTTTAAAGCTGTTTACTCCTGTGGCCATCACTACATCCTCTGGTAGTCATCTTTTCATATTACTATTTTTAACTAAATCAAATACAGAAATTAATTAGTGTCTGTACTATTTTAAAATATTCAAATCTATTATTCTGATTGCCAATTCTGCACCAGAACTACTGTTGGGTGTGTTAAAGTATCATCATACTACAAAATCCATGATGCAGCATGAAAACAAGGAAAATATACAAAGGCACAGGAGCTATTTGTTCATTTGTAAGACTACAATGCCCATGATGCAATGTGACTCTGAAAACACCCAGGTGTGAAAGCAACTAGGGCTCTGTACTTGATGTAAGATGTTGTTCCAGTGCTTGAGCCACAAGAAGCACAAATTGGGATTGTGTGAAATCCAGAGCCTGCTTGCAGGGGGGCGATTCAGAAATTTAATAAAATAAATAAAATAATAAATGATATGGAATGTGGCAATGAGGAAAATATACAAATCTGTGGGAGCTACTGTTTGTGCATTTGTAAGACTACGATAACTATGAGGCAGTGTGACTGTGAAATTAAAAAAAACCACAGGTGTGAAAACAACTAGGGCTCTTTTACATGAAGTAAGATGTTCCGATGCTCGAACCACAGGAAGCACAAACTGGGCATATGTGAAATCTAAAAGAGCAGGTGTGTTTCCGCGGAAATCCATTACTCTGAGCTGGGGAAATGGCTTTGAGGATGGAATTCCTTCTGGGGCTATTCGATGATGGATAACAAACCAGGTTTGTCTTGTGACAGACAGATCGTCTTGACGACGAGAACTCACACAGCCGTAAGGTGTAGGCCGCCCCCAGGGACAGAGGTTTTTCGAACCTCCATCTTTCCCACTTCCTATGACCCAGGGTCCTTTTTATTGCAACTTGGACATGACTCACGATCATCGTTAATCGCTTGAGGGAGACTCGCTCTTTGCAAACCGATCCTGCAGCACTGCGTTATTGCCACTCGTAAAACGGTGCGTTTCTGTGTTTTTAATGGGCATCTGAGAGTACAGATGCCAGCGGCTCTGTGAAAACACTTAGCAAAGTTGTAAAACCTGGGGCGCTCCGTGCCTGCAAGTGGAATGATTGGACAGGCTTAGCGCCCTGCCAGACCCTTATTCCCAACATACATGAAAAGAAAGGAACTTGAACATAAGAACATCAGAAGAGGCCTTCCCCCGATGTTGCCTCCTGGCTCTGGGATTCAGAGGACTAGTGCCTCTGGATGTGGAGGTTCCCTTCAGCCACCATGGCTAGTAGCCACTGATAGACTCATCCTCCACGAATCTATCTCATCCCCTTTTAAAGCTGTAACCGTTGGCCCTCTCTGCCATTTCACCTGCACCCCAGTACCATGCAGAACCCTCTGCATTGTCAATAGTAACTTGCATGCACTTCTTAGAAAAGGTTGATGGATTTCCATTCTGCAGGGGTCATTTAGTAGAAAAAGAGGGGCATGAGCTCATTAGCATAACTCATTAGCATAGCTTATTTGCATATGCCACACCCCCTGACATCACCGGAAGTGTGTGAGAAGGCAACACCCACCGCTCAGGCTCCACTGGACTGTTTTGGACCGGGGGGAGCTCTGCAACTTACCTGGCTGCTTCTTGCTCTGACTGAGGGCTGCTGGGAGCAGGGGGTGGGGCTTGTTGCATGTGCCCACCCCCTGGGGTCTTTACTGCCGGAGCTCCGCTCCTGTGCGCTCCTGCAGGAAATGCCATTCTGTACCGCTAAATGTGGTGCCTTCCATGGAGATAGATCGAGATGGGTAGCCCTGTTAGTCTGAAAGTTCGGAACAAAACAGTTGTCCCACAGTGTGTAGCAGGAGCTGTCCTGAGCCCTGCCCAATGGGGGTAAGGAGCGGGATATAAAGAGGAGGAAGAAAAGGAGATTGGATTTATACTCGCCAGAACTCCCTTGGTGGTGTCTGTCTCCCAGTCCCACCCAAGTGGAAACCACGGCCAACCCTGCTTAGCGGCCAAGATCTGATGAGATCGGGCTAGCCTGAGCCATCCACATCCCTTGAACAGAGGCTTAAAGGGAAGTTATGCCCTGGGAGACGTTATTTACCTCCACGCCATGAAAAGTTTCAATGGCCAGTTTCCACTCATTAAACCTCCATGAAAGGGGCAGGACATTGTTTCCCCCAGCCTGTCGGCAACGGCACTTCCAGGTCAGGGCGGCTTTCCCAGGCCCTCCGGAGCTCAAAGCCGCTTTTAGGTCAACCCCACTATCTCGTGTATTGCCTTCATGTCACAAAAAAGGTTTGTTTTGCCATCAGGGGACGGAACGATAAGAGGACGGGACAGTTCCAGGGTGTTTTTTTCGTGTGTCCTGCACAGTCACTGCCCAGTCCGTTTTGGTTCGCCCCTCGGGACGGAGCGAGTTCCCTTTCGGGTTTGCTTAACCTATAAAGGATGCCATGTCAGGAATGAGGGGCAGCGCTTCCTGTTTTCCTCGAGGACAGGATGTTCTGTTGGAGGGACGGCGGGTGGCTAAAAGAATTTCATTCCCCCCCCCATATGTAATGAATGATCTCATGCTTTCAACCGGGAACGAGGGGACCCCTTCTCTCATTGGCTGGGAAGTCCTTTCCGCTCCCAGCCCCGCCTCCCTCTTCTGGTCCAGGCAGCAGCAAGAGAATAAAGGTAAAGGTAAAGGTTCCCTTGCTCGAAAGCCAGTCGAGTCCGACTCTAGGGTTGCGGTGCTCATCTCCGTTTCCAAGCCGAAGAGCCAGCGCTGTCCGAAGGCGTTTCCGTGGTCATGTGGCCGGCATGACTAAACACCAAGGCGCACGGAACGCTGTTACCTTCCCACCGAAGCGGTACCTATTTATCTACTTGCACTTTCTTGCTTTCAAACCGAAGAGCCAGCGCTGTCCGAAGACGTTTCCGTGGTCATGTGGCCGGCATGACTAAACACCAAGGCGCACGGAACACTGTTACCTTCCCACCAAAGCGGTACCTATTTATCTACTTGCAATTTCTTGCTTTCGAACTAGTAGGTAAAACCATCAAGTTTTTGGTGGAATCCTAGAGCGCCGTGCTGATGCACTGAGGTCACCTCCTGGTTCATGCGGGAAGTTGTGTCGTGACACGGCCGTGGTGTTAATGTCAATGTCCCTGCCCACAAAAACAGCTGCCCATTGCCAACATTTGACTGGCAGCTGTACTTGTGGGGTATATCGCTCTTTTCGGAGAAGATGCCCCTACTGCATCTGGCCATTGCATTTTTTCAAATAGGGTTACCAGGCCCCCACTAGGGGGCAGGCATTTCTCACCCCCAGCTGTCCCTCCCCATCGCCACTTCACTGGCTGACGGGGGACAAAATGGCCCCCACAAGGGGGGGGGGGGACTACCCAAAGGTGTCTCAGAGCGGCTCACAAACTCCTTTCCCTTCCCCTCCCCACAACAGACACCCTGTGAGGTCGGTGGGGCTGAGGGACCTCTGACAGAAACGGCTCTTTTTCAAGAACAGCTCTTTGTCAGAACTACGGCTTGCCCAAGGTCATCCAGCAGCTGCAAGTGGAGGAGTGGGGAATCGAACCCGGTTCTCCCAGATTAGAGTCTGCGCACTCAATCACTCCACCAAATTGGCTCTCAATGTCAGTGCATCGCTGGGAGACATCGAGGACACTCTGGCCCAAATGCCAGAGCATCACCAGTGGCATGCCAACATCACTTCCTGTGCCTACAGGAAGTGACATTAGCGCATCACCAGCAAGGACCCCCATCACCCACTACATGCCCCCTTCCCCCACCAGTTGCTGGGGGGGGGGACTTGGCATTTCTATGTTCAAACCCTAAAAACATCTTTATATTGAGTCAGGTGTTCAACCCATCCAGGAGGGATAGAAGCGGGGTTTTTTCCCCCAAACTTCTGGGTAGGGGCCATGTTTCTGTGCTAGAGCATCTGCTTTGCACACAGAAGTCTCTGGGTCAGAAGTCTAATAACAAGGTCGATATTAGGCAGCCTTGAGAAAGACAGGAGCGCTCCGTCTATGAATGTCAGCTGCTTAATGGGCCTTTTGTAGGACCAGCAACAAGCATCAATTTAAACTGCAATGTAACCACAAAAGGAAAGTTCCTCCTTTAGAAGACTTTCAAGCAAGGAGAAGCGGGTGTACGATTCTAGAAACTCCCGTTGGGGTTGATTGCGTAAAAAGGATGTCAATTGACTGGTAGCTATTAGATTGTACAAAGTGCTGGAAGTTGTGTCGTGACACGGCCGTGGTGGTAATGTGAATGTCCCTGCCCACAAAAACAGCTTCCCGTTGCCCAACATTTGACTGGCAGCTGTACTTGTGGGGGATATCGCTCTTTTCGGAGAAGATGCACCTACTGCATCTGGCCATTGCATTTTTTCAAATAGGGTTACCAGGCCCCCACTAGGGGGCAGGCATTTCTCACCCCCAGCTGTCCCTCCCCATCGCCACTTCGCTGGCTGACGGGGGACAAAATGGCACCCACAAGCGGGGGGGGGGATGTCAGCAGTGTCCTGATGCACTGATGTTCCTCATGTGCCCAGAAGTGATGAAGAAGAAGAACGGCTCAGGGCGGCTGACAAGCGGCAATGCCGAATTTAAAAATGTTAAACCAGGGCTCTTTTTGTAGAAAAAGCCCAGCAGGAACTCATTAGCATAATAGGCCACACCCAACAGCAAGAACTCATTAGCATATTAAGCCACACCCCTGACAGCACAGCTCATTAGCACATTAGGCCGCACCCCCATGTTACCAGAAGTGTGGTTATCCAGCCACATCCACCTTTTGCTTGTTATTCTGTTTACCTTGTTTGTTGTCATAACCCAGGGCTTTTTTGTAGCAGGAACTCCTTTGCATGTTAGGCCACACACCCCTAATGTATCCAATCCAATCCTAATGAGTTTCTCCTGTTGGGTGTGGCCTATTATGCTAATGAGTTCCTGCTGGGTGTGGCCAACTTGGGAGCCAGCCGGAACTCCATTCCTGTGCGTTCCTGCCCCAAAATAGCCCTGGTTAAAACAATAAAACACTGTTATATACATGATACAATTCGGTGCTCTGACAGTCTACGAAAAATCCCCAAGATGTGCAACACCCCGCATTGGCGGCCAGCCATCTTAAATGGCGTGGGCACCAGGAATTATATTTCCTTCTCTGCCGGGCGACATCTACCCCCCCCCCCCAATAATAGGGGTAGATGGAAGATGGTATCTCAGTGGTGGAATAGTGGCGGCGGCGGCTCCTACTCAAAAGCCTGGCGGAAGAGCTCCGTCTTGCAGGCCCTGCGGAACTGTATAAGGTCAGTTAACTGAGCCGCTGTCCTTCTGAGTAGACAATAATGGCTTTGATAGGCCAGTGGTCTGATCCTGTATGAGGCACCTTCCTGTGTGTTGAAGTGAGTGTAACGCGGCTTCACGGAACTATATGATCAACTAAAACAAAAACGTTTTGCAATGGAGCCCATTAGAGCCCTCTACAAGCCAGCCTGGTGTGGTGGTTAAAGTGTCAGATGAAGGTCTGGGATAACCAAGCTCGGACGGACCCCCACGCTGCCATGGAAGCCATTCGGCCTAACCTACTTCACAGGGTTCTTGTGGGGGTAAAAGCGAGGAGAGGAGGATAACATAAGCCCCTTGGGGGTTCCCACTGGGGAGAAAAGGGAGGGATAAATGAAGCAAATCAACGAATCACGGCCTGTTCCTCGATTGCCCCCCTACATGTGGTGGGGAGCTTTGGTATGTTTTTCCCTCCCCCACGTGTGGTTTTAAACCAGTGGGCCCGTTCTCGATTGCAGGGCCAGTTTCCCAGGCTTAGATGCGCACAGGGCTCTTTTTGTAGAAAAAGCCTAGCAGGAACTCATTAGCATATTAGGCCATACCCCTGGAAGTATGGCTCATTAGCACATTAGGCCACACCCCCATGTTACCAGAAGTGTGGTCATCCAGCCACACCCACCTTCCGCTTGTTATTCTGTTCACCTTGTTTGTTGTCAAAACCCAGGGCCTTTTTTTGTAGCAGGGACTCCTTTGCATGTTAGGCCACACACCCCGAATGTAGCCAATCCTCATGAGTTTCTGCTGTTGGGTGTGGCCTATTATGCTAATGCGTTCCTGCTGGGCGTGGCCAACTCGGGATCCAGCCGGAACTCCGTTCCTGTGCGTTCCTGCCCAAAAATAGCCCTGGATGCGCACATCGACAAATGCTAAGCCTCCCTGTGCACGATGGGAACAGAAAGTGAATGGAGAGAGGACAGAATTTGCCTTGATTCCCCGTCACAGGAAGGGAGCACGTACCTAGGCCGCTCAACAGCCAAATCGCTCGCTCACAGCTTTAACGGCAGTCGCTCACAAAGTAGAATTTTTGCCCACAAGACGCCACAGCTTAGAGGGAGCATTGAAGGGAAGGCCAGGGAGAGTAAAGAGGCTGTTTAAAAAAAAGGAACAGAAACCCCCCCGCCCGCCCCGCCCCCTTTATATCCAAGCTGGAATTCAGGAAACAATACGTTTTTATTCTTCTTTTCTGGAGGAACTCTGGAGTGGCTGTCAGGTGTAAAAAAAAAAAAAGGGTCGCAAATGGACCGGGGGTGGGGGTGGGTGGGTTGGAAGTGGGGATGATTTCACCCCCATTACGGCTCTACCTGCAGCTGTTTCGGGGGCAGACCCCCTCCCGGTTTTATGGCCTCAGCATTCCAAAGCACGGCCTAATGCAGGGGGAGGAAGGCGCTCGGCTCTTAACAGGTCGTTACCAGGGGGGAAACGGGAAAGGTATTCGGCAGGTACCTTTAAAAAAAAAAATGACTGAGTCATCCTGTCAACTGCTCTAAGAATGGTTAATGTGGGTGTATGGAGGGGAGTCTGCTTGCTTTCAGGGGCAGATCATTCTGTTCTGTGTGCTGTTGTTAACAGTGTGGAGGAAAGGAGCTGCTAGTGCAGGGGTCCCCAATAGGGCTGCCAAGTGGGGGCAGGGGGTGGGTAACCCCTCGCTTTGGAGGCCCGATTTCCGCCGCTGCGGAATCGGGCCCCGGGGAGTACTCTGCCCCCCAAAGCGCAGCGTGGTTGCGTCACCAGAGGTGACCCAACCACGTCGCTCACATCACCGGAGGTGACGCAACCACGTCACTCACGTTGGGGCCGTGGCCCCGATCGTTGGAGGGAAAACCCTCCGACGATCGGGGCCATGCCCCCAACGCGAGTGACGTAGCGCATCACTTCCTGTGACATGCTGGCGGCACGTGTGCGCTTCACGCACGTGCGCACGAATCGCCGAAGAGCTCCCAGAGCCCGGCGAGGCTCCCCCGCCGCCAAGGTAAGTAGACTTGGCAACCCTAGTCCCCAACGTGGTGCCCAATGTTCCCTCTAAGCTGTGGAGTCCTGTGTGCAAAATTTCTACTTTGTGAGCTACTGGCATCAAAGTTGTGAGCGAGCGATTTGGCTGCTGCATCAATTAGTTTGCTCTGGAGTCGTCCTTCCTGGGCTAAGACAAAAATGTGTGAGCCGGAGGCTAAAAAACTGTGAGCTAGCGCATGCTAACTCAGCTTAGAGGGAACACTGGTAGTGCCCATGGGCACCACGGCTCCCACCAACAGCTTTCCGGCTGCCTAGGCTTGCCAGTGTCGTGTGACCAAAGGGAAGGGGCCCGAGAGTACCCAGCCTGGGGCTGAAACTGGCGTGGACTAACGAATGCCAGGAGGAATTTGACCGCTTAAAAGCCGTATTCACGTCCGAACCTGTGTTGGTGCAGCCTGATGAAAATAAAAAAATTATTGTCCACTGAGTGGGAGTGGGAGAGTGGGGCTCCCCCGGTAGGGCCCTGGGGTAAGCAGCCAGGTTTTCTGGGTGTCAGCTTTAAACTTTCCCCAGCACGGGCCCTGTAAGATCGTAGTCAACCAGGATCTCACTCCACCGACTGCTCCCTGAGGCGGTTCATATGAGACGGCTGCCTCATCCCGAGGGAGGGTGGTCGGCTGGCCCGTAGCTAACATGGGGCCCATGGGGCCCGGATCCCTAGTGTTTCTTCTGGGCACCCTCCCTCCCGGGCTGCCCCCAAAGTGCTCCAACTTACCACCTGCACTGTACTTTCATTTAATTCGCTGGCAGGCCCTCCGAAGCCCCCTCCCAAAGAATTTCATAGCTACGGGGCTGGTCGGTACTGTGGTCGTGGGGACTGTAGTCACCGGCACCGTGTCCCTGTTCGTGACCGGGGTCGTGATATCCTCGCTGTCGCTCATCTCAAGTAGGAGAGATACAGGTCGAAGGGAAGAGGATTCCTGACACTTTGTCAAAGTTCAATAGTCAGGTCACGCAACACAGCCCTTCATAAGAAGAATTCTGTTTATTGAGAGTGGGGATCCTGGTCAGACACTGTTAACTTCTATCCCACGCTGGCTCTTTTCTGCACTCACAAAGACCACAGAGGTAGACGTGAAGCCACCGTAATTCTAAATGAGGAATAGAAAACTCGTTACGTCCCTAAAACCAAACTCTCTCACACACGAGCTGCTTCTGTTTGGTCACCCCTTCAGTAACGTCAAACCCCAACTCCGTGTGTTTTCTTGGACTGTCGTGCCGGGCACATGCTGTTCCCACATGCGACTCTGGCACCAGCCTGCATTCTATAAGGCCACAAAGAACATCTATAAACCTGACCTATCATCGTTCGACGGAACACACACATACAAGGCTCCCCCCCACCACGCCAAATGCCGCATACTCCAAGCACAGTGGAACATATGGGGGATGCGCCGTCAGACTGTAACGACTCAAAATCCATCCGGAACGTGTCCTGGTTTGTTTGGTTTTTTTGCCATCAAGTCTCAGCTGATTTGAGGAACTCCACGTAGTGACCCTTGGTGGTCTCCCATCCAAGTACTCGCCAGGGCTGACCTTGCATAGCTTCCGGGATCTGACAAGATCAGGTCATCCGGTCAGGCCCGAAAACCAGAGGGAGTTTGCTGTGGCCTGCTTCTGTGTAGCAACCCCGGGTTTTCCTTGGTGGCCTCCCAGCTGAGCTCAAACTGTCACCATTGCCTTCCTCTGCACAGCAACCCTAGCCTTCCATGGTGGTCTTCCATCCAAGTTCTAACCAGGGCCGACCCTACTTAAGCTTCCGGGATCTGACGAGATTGGGCTAGCCTGGGCCATCCAGGTCAGGACAGATGAGCAGAGGCAGTTCGCCATTGCCTTCCTCTGCACAGCAACCCTAGCCTTCCATGGTGGTCTTCCATCCAAGTACTAACCAGGGCTGACCCTACTTTAGCTTCCAGGATCTGAGGAGATTGGGCTAGCCTGGGCCATCCAGGTCAGGACAGATGAGCAGAGGCAGTTCGCCATTGCCTTCCTCTGCACAGCAACCCCAGTCTTCCTTGGTAGCCTTCCATCCAAGTGCTAACCAGGGCCGACCCTACTTAAGCTTCCGGGATCTGATGAGATTGTGCTAGCCTGGGCCATCCAGGTCAGGACAGATGAGCAGAGGCAGTTCATCATTGCCTTCCTCTGCACAGCAACCCCAGTCTTCCATGGTGGTCTTCCATCCAAGTACTAACCAGGGCCGACCCTACTTAAGCTTCCGGGATCTGATGAGATTGGGCTAGCCTGGGCCATCCAGGTCAGGACAGATGAGCAGAGGCAGTTCACCATTGCCTTCCTCTGCCCAGCAACCCCAGTCTTCCTTGGTCTTCCAACCAAGTGCTAACCAGGGCCGACCCTACTTAAGCTTCCGGGATCTGACGAGATTGGGCTAGCGTGGGCCCTCCAGATCAGGACAGATGAGCAGAGGCAGTTCACCATTGCCTTCCTCTGCACAGCAACCCCAACCTTCCATGGTGGTCTTCCATCCAAGTGCTAACCAGTGCCGACCCTACTTAAGCTTCTGAGATCTGACGAGATCGGGCTAGCCTGGGCCATCCAGGTCAGGACAGATGAGCAGAGGCAGTTCACCATTGCCTTCCTCTGCACAGCAACCCCAGCCTTCCATGGTGGTCTTCCATCCAAGTACTAACCAGGGCTGACCCTACTTAAGCTTCCAAGATCTGACGAGGCTGGCCTGGGCCATCCACGTCAGGACAGATGAGCAGAGGTAATTCACCATTGCCTTCCTCTGCACAGCAACCCCAGCCTTCCATGGTGGTCTTCCATCCAAGTGCTAACCAGTGCCGACCCTACTTAAGCTTCCAGGATCTGATGAGATCGGGCTGGCCTGGGCCATCCACGTCAGGACAGATGAGCAGAGGTAATTCACCATTGCCTTCCTCTGCACAGCATCCCCAGTCTTCCTTGGTGGCCTTCCATCCAAGTACTAACCAGGGCCAACCCTACTTAAGCTTCCGAGAGCTGATGAAATCCAGGTCAGCCGCCGCGATTGCTCTGGTGTCAATCCTATCTGGCCTATCCTATTTAGCTCTTTGCTAAAGGGACAATCTTCTTGAGGACCCTTTGGCTTGGATTGAACAGCTATTGAAAGGCACCTTCTGGACCAGAAATTCACCCAGAGTGCTTAACACATGGAATTCCCTGCCACAGGAGGTGGTGGCGGCTGCTACAAGCATGGACGGCTTCAAAAGGGAATTAGATAAGCATATGGAGCAGAGGTCCATCAGTGGCTATTAGCCACAAGGTATAGATAGGGGCTCTGGGGCAAGTGATGCTCTGTCTTCTTGGTGCTTGGGGGGAGGTCAACAGTGGGAGGGCTTCTAATGTCCTGGCCCCACTGCTGGACCTCCTGATGGCCCCTGGTATTTTTGGCCACTGTGTGACACAGAGTGTTGGACTGGATGGCCCATTAGCCTGATCCGACACTGGCATCTCTTGTGTTCTTATGTTCTTAATATCAGAGAAATATAATTTGGTGATTGGATCTTGGGAGGCCTCATTTATACTTTCATTCTATGCCTAGTAATTCCACTCTGGAACAATTCCTTTCTGGTCCACTTTGTATCTATGCTGTATAATTGTACTGTATTATGCATTGTGCTATAAACCAATTTGTTCCTCATTGTGTTTGACCTCTGAAGAAGGCCCTAGCAGGCCGAAATGTGTCAGGTCAAGTCCATTGGCCCTTGTGTTTATATAATTTTGGTTATTTTTACATGAAGTGTGATGGCCTCTATATGTTTTTTTTTAATCCTTTACAAATAAATACACACCTTTTTACATATTATTTCGACATTAAGTTTTAATTGTTGGCCCTCTACTCGGTTTGATTTACCTTTTCAGGTTCTTGATCCTAGTTTTCAGGGTTACGCTTGTTGCCCTTCAAAGTTCAAAGTTCGACGGTATCCCAGCCAAGATCTCTGATCTGTGAATAAGTCACAATCCCCATAACGGCAGCATCCTATTTCCAATTCATTTTTTTTTTTGCACAGGTTTTTGGGTGTGCCCATACCTGCACTGTAAGCAGGGGTCATTTCCTGCAGGAGTGCACAGGAGCGGAGCTCCGACAGTAAAGAGCCCAGGGGGCAGGCACATGCAACAAGCCCCACCCCCTGCTCCCAGCAGCCCTCAGTCAGAGCAAGAAGCAGCCAGGTAAGTTGCAGAGCTCCCCGGGTCCAAAACAGTCCAGTGGCACCTTTAAGACCAAGTTTTATTCAGGTACAAGCTCTCCCTCCTCTGCGAGGACAGATCTGCTCGTCTCCCCCCCCCATAGCTAGCAATCCAAAACAGTCCAGTGGCACCCTTAAGACCACGTTTTATTCAGGTAAAAGCTCTCCCTCCTGTGCGAGGACAGATCTGCACGTCCCTCCCCCCATAGCTAGCAATCCAAAACAGTCCAGTGGCACCCTTAAGACTACGTTTTATTCAGGTAAAAGCTCTCCCTCCTCTGCGAGGATAGATCTGCACGTCCCCCCACCGTAGCTAGCAATCCAAAACAGTCCAGTGGCACCCTTAAGACCAAGTTTTATTCAGGTAAAAGCTCTCCCTCCTCTGCGAGGACAGATCTGCACATCCCCCCCCCCAATAGCTAGCAATCCAAAACAGTCCAGTGGAGCCTGAGCAGTGGGTGTTGCCTTCTGACACACGTCTGGTGATGTGGCACATGCAAATGAGTTATGCTAATGTGTCATGCTAATGAGCTCCTGCACCTCTTTTTCTACGAAATGACCCCTGACTGTAAGGTTCAGATGTCCTCATGTGTGGCTTCCCTAGTGACACGCATAAACACGGGCCTTCATACCTCCTGGGCCCGCTGGAACAGTATGGGATTCCATTCGTCTTTTGCTTCCAGAAGACCATCTTTCCCCTCCCCTTCCTCGTATGAATCGTAAGGCCATTATTTTGGCATCTGGCACCGGGCAGCTTTCCACGAAGTACATTCTGGAGTACTGATGGGGGACCTCCGCGCTGCGCCTGAAGATAATTGGCACAGACTCGCACATGTGGGCTGGATTGGATGAGGAGTTCCGATGATTTTAATGGGCTCTGCTGAGGTGGCCAGCGCCCAGCAATGGGGAAGCTGCGGTTTCAGGGGAGACACGGAAAGCTACGGTCCGAATGGGAAGCCAACCCACAGCCCTTACTCGTTTCTGTAGGGGGTCGCATTTCATAGACTTATAGAGTCACGGAGTTGGAAGGGGCCGTAGAGGCCATCTAGTCCAGCCCCCTGCTCAATGCGGGATCAGCCTAGAGCATCCCTGACGAGTGTTTGTTCAGCCGCTGCTTGAAGACTGCCAGGGAGGGGGAGCTCACCGCCTCCCTAGGCAGCTGATTCCACTGCTGAACAACTCTGACTGTCAAAAAGGTTGCCCTAATATCCAGCTGCGGTAGCTCAAGTGGTTAAGACGCTGAACTGCAGGCTTTGGAAGGTGGGTAGTTCAGCAGTTCGAGACTCGGGTGCCGCATGTCGGAGTGAGCTCCTGTCTCTAGTTCCAGCTCCTGCCAACCTAGCAGTTCGAAAGCAAGAAATTGCAAGTAGATAAATAGGTACCACTTCGGTGGGAAGGTCGCAGCGTTCCGTACGCCTTGGTGTTTAGTCATGCCGGCCACATGACCACGGAAACGTCTTCGGACAGCGCTGGCTCTTCGGCTTTGAAACGGAGATGAGCCCCGCAACCCTAGAGTCGGATTCGACTGGCTTTCGAGCAAGGGAACCTTTACCTTTAATATCCAGCTGGTAACTTCCCTCCCTTAACTTAAACCCATTAATTGTGAGTCCTCTCCTCTGCTGCGAACAGGAACAGCTGGGGGTGTGGCATCGGAACGCGCCAACATGGACACCTAAACCTAATGCTCCGTGTTTTCCCTTAATGGGCTAAAAACGCCAAACAAAGCTCACCTCCACAAAAGCCAAACATTTGAGCAGCATACCGAGGAAGCTGCTGAGTTCTGAAAAGAATCGGGAAGGGCCGGTGAGTAATTTCGCGTGATCGGAAAGACGCGGCAAGAAAAATAAAAAATGGCAGCCGGTAATAGTAGTACGGAGATCAGTTGGAATCCCAGGAGATGCCCACCCATAATAACAGCCATGCCCCCCCCCCAAGCATGATCAGGTCTAGGGGGTATCTCTGCCCCCAACACCATTTCCCTTGCTTCAAATCCCCTCTCCCCATGGAGCTGATATTTGCCCTCAGAGGTCATTTCGGGGGGATCGCGGGGGATCGCAGTTCCTCCGGGTGAGGTACGGGGGGCGGGGCACATGACGAAGCCCCGCCCCCTGCTTCCGGCCGCCCCGCTTCCGGCCCTCATTCAGCCAGGAGGAGGCAGGAGAAGAGGGAGGGTAAGTTGCTTCTTCCCTGCCTCTCCCCACCCCTGCCTGCCTGGGGCCAGGGAGGGCCTTCGCGGGGCTTCTTTGCACTCTCGCCGGCCTTGCAGGTCCACCGCCGGGCCCCTCATGGGGCTCGGCAGTGGAGCAGCAAGGCTGGCGGTGGCGGCCGGGACCTGAGTCCCCCTAGCTCTTTTTCTACGAAATGACCCCTGTTTGCCCTACATGGGAGGGGTGGGGACCAATGAATCCTCTAAGCTGTGGAGTCTTGTGAGCAAAAAAATTCTCCTTTGTGAGCTGCTGGCATTAAAGTTGTGAGCGAGCGATTTGGCTCCTGCATCAATTAGCCTGCGCTGGAGCCATCCTTTCCTGAGCCTGAGACAGAAATGTGTGAGGCGGAGGCTAAGAAACTGTGAGCTAGCTCACACTCACTCAGCTTAGAGGGGACACTGGAGGGGACATGGAGAGACAGAATTATGTAGTGTACATTTCTTCGGGGGCCATTTTGTAGAAAAAGAGGTGCAGGATCTCATCAGCATAACTTATTAGAATCACTTATTTGCATATGCCACACACCCCTGACATCACCGGAAGTGTGTCAAAAGGCAACGCCCACCACTCAGGCTCCACTGGACTCTTTTGGATTGCTAGCTATTGGGGGGGAGGGGACGTGCAGATCTGCACTCACAGAGGAGGGAGAGCTTGTACCTAAATAAAACTTGGTCTTAAGGGTGCCACTGGACTGTTTTGGATTGCTAGCTATGCAGGGGGGAACACGCAGATCTGCCCTCACAAAGGAGGGAGAGCTTGTACCTGAAGGCGGGCTGGTTGGGGGGCTCTGCAACTTACCTGGCTGCTTCTTGCTCCTCGTGGCCCGACTGAGGGATGCTGGGAGCAGGGGGCGAAGCTTGTTGCATGTGCCCACCCCCTGGGCTCCTTACTGCCGGAGCTCCGCTCCTGTGCGCTCCCGCAGGAAATGACCCCTGCATTTCTTACGTCAAAAAAAGAATGCAAGCTTTAATCAATAAATTAAAACACTTAGGGGCACATTAGATGTGCTGTTGTAAAATCTATGAACGGGTATTCCCAGCATTTTAAGAGGAAGTAATAGCCAGAGTTTTAGGGATGCCGTGGACTGCCAAAAAGACAAATCAGGGGGTTCTAGGCCAAACCAAGGCCTGAATCCTAGAAGCCTCAATGACTCAACTGAGGCTATTGTATCTTGGTCACATTCTGAGAAGACAAGAGTCGCTGGAAAAGACAATAATGCTAGGAAAAGTTGAAGGCCGCAGGGAAAGAAGAGGACCCAACAAGAGATGGATTGACTCAATGATAGAAGTCACAGCCCTCAGTTTGTAAGACCTGAGCAAGGCTGTTAATGATGGCATTCCTCTCCAACCTGAAACATTGCTGTTATTTATTTATTTATTTAGGCATTTTTACCCCGCCGTCCCTGTGAGTGGGCTCAGGGCGGCTTACAAGGGGCGAAAGCCCATACATAAAATCCAGTAAAACAATAAAATCATAAATAATAACAATACTAACAACAATAAAGTGCTTTCAGTGACAAGATGGTCTTGAGTGGTTATGATGGCATCTTCAAATCAGCCCCATTGGGGTACCACTGTCCAATAGATCGTTCGTGCCAATCCCACGTTGTCAATGCCACATAATTTATGGCTGGGCTACCAAGGACAATTCCCAATCCCGATGGTATTGCCACCATTGGTGGTGGTGGCAGTGGCGGCCCCTATGCGAAAGCCTGGCGGAAGAGCTCCGTCTTGCAGGCCCTGCAGAACTGCATAAGGTCCCGCAGTTAAAACTATTGGCCTCATGGTAGAGACCCCACAAAATATAAAGAACGAATAGATATGTTAATAGTGGCAGCTAGGACAGCAATAGCTGCCAGATGGAAAAATCAAGCAGCGCCTACTTTGTAGTACAGCAAACTGTGGGATCAGGACATAATGGAGAATGTTACAGATCAAATGAATAGAGCAATGCAATTTCCTAACTTTGCTGAAAAGTGGTACCCATTGTTAGATTATTGAGGAACTCGAAATTTCATTCCAGATGGAGGGTCCCAGTTACAGAGATAGTTATGAAAGGTGGTAGTTGTTGTTGTTTTTAAGGTTGTTGTAGGTATACTATCTTAGCTGTTTTGGACATGTAGGATTTTTATTTTTTTTAGTTTTTAGACCAAATTGTAACATTTTTTTCACTGCAGATATTACTAAGAATTTTTCGCTTGTATTATAACCCACTGTTGTTTCAGTTTAAATTGTGTATGTGTGTGTATGTATGTGTAGAGATTTGATAGATGATAGATAGATGAGAGGTAGGTAGGTAGACAGACAGACAGACAGACAGACAGATAGTTCATAAAACCAGACATGCCATTGGAAGGAAAAATCACAAAACCACGAGTGACTTATTTCGGCCACATGAAGTGGAAGAACTCACTAGAAAAAGCAATTATGCTTGGATTGGTTAGCAGCAAAAGGAAACCAGTCTGCCAAAGAACACGGTGGCTAGACACCATAAAAGTCGACACCAGCCTGAGCATGGAATGACTCAAAGAAACAGGACAAGATATCGGAAAATGTGGAGAGAGCTGGCCCATAGAACCGTCAAGAATTGGACACGGCTGAATAGCTAACTATATATACACACACACATCTTTTAATATTTTTATTGTAAATGATCTAAATAAGTAATTGTGATGTGTGTTATTTATTGTTTATGTAAATGTAATTTAAACCCCCCCAAAAAATGAAGCCACTAGGGCCCTCAGTTTCCAAGACCTGAGCAAGGTTGTTAACATTCTGGAGAATGTTAATTCATAGGTTCGCCATAAGTTAGAAGTGACCGGATGCCACTTAACACACACACACAATACATAATAACATAATGCAGGAGTGTCTGTTATTTTGCTGGGGGTGCTGTAGCAGGGAGAGGGAGGGGTTATCAGTCCTCTCCTGTGTGGTTTCACTGAAAATGACACTTCCCTGAGCTTAGAAGGGGGGGGGAAGACACTTAAACAAGGAGGACCTCCAAAGACCACCAATGTAGACCGGTAGGTCCATAGGGGAGAAGGTGGTCCACCAGACATGCTGGTTCCAAGCTGTAAAGGGCTTTAGAGGTCAGTACCAGCACCTTGAACGGGGCTTGGAAGCAAACTAGGAGTCAGTGTGGATCAAACAAGACTGGAGTGCAGCCCACATCCATAGATATCCTGGCTGCAGCACTCTGTACCAACTGCAGCTTCTGGACAGTCTTCAAGGGCAGCCCCTTGTTTATTTTAATGCAGTTTCTATATATATATTTTTGTTCAATGCTTTTCTGGTGGAACGGGCCTGCTCCGAACTGCAAAGCCCTGTTCCACCCTGCCCCCCAAGGTTTTCCCAACACCTGGAGAGGTTTTTCCTCTCTTTCCGGTAACCTGCCACCACCGCCTGACCTCTGTAGGAATTGCCCTCTGGGAGGGTCAGGACTCCCAGTTTCCCTTCCAAGTTCTGAGACCTTGCCTCTGTGTCTCCCGCTGCCCAGTGCCTGGTCACCATGGGAACCGTTTGCTGCCTTGTGCACCCCTGGAAGAATGGCCACTTGCCAACTGCCTGCCTTTCCCTGTGGCGCTCTTATAATAGCATGTCCGAGACGGTGGAGGTCTATGTGGTACAGAGAACCACTACCAGCATCAAAAGTTACAAAGCATTTATTAAAAAGAAAATGTTTACAAGCATACTTCTAGCACAGCACCAGATTAAGCAAGAAATTTGAAAGAAAAGGGTAAAACACAGTTCCTCTGCCCCTCCCTCTATACATGCCCTTTCCGTTGTTAAATATAGGACAGGCTCCTTATCTTAGAATGCTATAGATCTCTACAGAGTTTCCATTACCTAGCTGCTTTCTTCAGCTGTCCAGGCCAGCACATTGCAATGGCTGCCTCCCTAGACCTCAGTTAAGAGTTCTGTCTGCTCTGATGGACTCGGCCCCAAAGAGAGCTTCCTCCTCGCTCCCCTGAGTTTTATCAACTCTCTTTCTCCCACCCACTGACCAGGTCAGGCTGGGTCTAAGATGCTTTTCCGGAAGTCTCCAGAAGCTTCTTCCTAAAGTCCTTCTAGTACTTAATTCTTCCAAATCTCAGTTCCCTGCTGGGGGGGGGGAGACTGGACCGTGCTATTGCCTTTAACTGGACCTATTTGACTGGACCTATTGAAAGGAGATCGTAAGCTTCTCTGAGACTCAGAGTGAAGGGCAGGGTATAAATTCAATCTCCTCCACCTTCTCCTCCTCTTCTTCTAGCAATCCTTAAGAAGTAGCTGATGTGAACCTGGAAAGCCATTAGACTGACTTCTCCCTTACTGCCTGTTTCCTGCCCAGATAGAAACACTTTTAAAACCTCCTGGTAAAGGTTTTACTCAGGTCAAACCCCTACCCCAAAAATACATTTCTTTCCACTTTTGATGTGTTTTATAATTTAATGTATACAGTTGTAATATATTTATATGTAGTGTCGTTACCCACCTTAGGTCCTGATTTATCAGGAGAAAGGTGGGCTTAAAAAAATACTTTGAATAAATTTTAAATAAATAAAATCCAAACAGGGTCCATACAGATCTGCTATTACCTTTTAAGGAAAAGAAATGCAGGAAATTCCGTTTCTGGATCTTCAAGCATGTTGTCTAATCTTATATTCTAATAGTCAAGTGTGGCCTCATCTGCAGATACTTACATCTATAGGTGGGGGTCACACTGACAGAAAACAGAGAGTTCTGCAAACTTAGGAGGCCCCGTCGAGTTTGCAGAAAAATCTGAAAACCTTTAAAAATACATTGAGAGGAGGTTAAATCCCCCTCAGAAATAACAGCCACACTGCGCTCAGGGTTGGGAACAGTGGTGGGGCAGCTGCAGTGAAGTTGGGTACAGACAGGACTGGGGGAATCCCCCCCCCCCGGAAGGATCCCCACTTGTTTGACCCTAAATGTGCTGGATTGTTCCAGATCAGTTTTGTCTGTAATCGAAGCCCTGTTCTAATTGCTACGGCCTGTGAGTTAAAGAGATCCAGGGCTCTTTTTGTAGAAAAAGCCCAGCAGGAACTCATTAGCATAATAGGCCACACCCAACAGCAGGAACTCATTAGCATATTAGTCCACACCCCTGACAGCACAGCTCATTACCACATTAGGCCGCACCCCCATGTTACCAGAAGTGTAACCTTTTGCTTCTTATTCTCTTTATCTTGTTTGTTGTCAAAACCCAGGGCTTTTTTGTAGCAGGAACTCCTTTGCATGTTAGGCCACACACCCCTAATGTAGCCAATCCTAATGAGTTTCTGTTGTTGGGTGTGGCCTATTATGCTAATGAGTTCCTGCTGGGCGTGGTCAACTTGGGAGCCAGCCGGAACTCTGTTCCTGTGCGTTTCTGCCCAAAAATAGCCCTGAAGAGATCTATCTGAACATCAAAGTTATTTCGGTTCTTGCTTGGCAAATGCGGAGAATGAATCAATGGAACACGTTTTCATCATCTGCCCATGCTGAAAAGTATAAATCAGTTGTGTTCGCAATATTGTTATTGTTGGGGAAGAAACGCCGGTAAGATCCTGATTAACAATCTTGTTCTTAGCAGAGGAACAATCGAGCCTGTTAATTTATTCAGTCGAGGAAGGAAAAAATGTCACTCGGTGGATAATTTAAGCCACAGATGCACGCAAAGAGCTTGGATCGAGGAAGGCAGGGTGTCGCTTCTTGAAAATCTGAATGAATTTAGCTGTTTGGCAAATTGCTACGGATGAAAAAGTTGGGTTCCACGTGGGGAATTATTTCATATCTCGATCTGAAGGAGATTATCAAAACGTGAAACTATCCAGAAGACGCATTGCTGTGGAATTATTATCACAAAAGGAACTGAGCATTCTCAACCATCGTGGCAGAAGCAATTTTGGCTCATTCATATTTGGATGTGGGATTACTATTGCAACAAGAATTGTGTATTCTCAACCATTGTGGCAGAAGAATTTCCTTCTGCCTTTGGATATCACAAGACCTCAGGCCTGTAGCAAGGATTTTGTTTTTTGTTGTTTGGGGGGGCAGTTAAAATTTTAAGGGGGTAGTTAAATTACAGTTAATAGAGGCCCCGGTCACACGGGCCGGATATTGCGGGGGGGAGGTGTGGCTGTTTGCCCCGGAGTGAACTATCGCGCGGCAGCTGGATCAAACGTTCCGCCCGACGTCCTGTGGTTGGGGGGAGGTGCCGATCATACCTCACTCCTGTGGCACGGCAAAAAAGCGGCGCCGTGGGGGTTGTGTTGGTTTTTTAAAATCCAAGTGTTCGCATGCGCCGTTGGGTGCTTGTGTGCACCCGTGGAGACTTGACAAAAAAAAACTTTTTGTTACAGGACATGGGCGGGTGCCGGATGCCACGAGCTAACACCAGAAACGTGATCTGATGCCCTCCCTTGAGCCATGGGAGCTCTACACTTCCCAGATGTGGCGGTGAGATTGTGCCCAGAAAATCCGCCTATCTTCCGTCTCTCTAGTGTGCCTAATGCTCCGTGTGACCGGGACCTAAATTAATCTGAATGCCTGTCTTCAAAGGGGGAGGCGCCCATGAGCCTTTGGGAAACATGCAAAAAGGAACAGGCCAGGGAGCACAATAGTTCTGAAGAAAAAACTGCTCAGAGGACATTTAAATGCTTTTTAAGTTCCCTTCCACAGGGTAGGACAACTTAGACGGGCACTCAAGTGTGGTACATTCGATACATTTCTGCTAGCCCAGTCCTGCTGTAAACCAGCGAGGTCATGGTGAGACTTTCAAAAGCATTCCCATGAGCCTTTGGGAAACATGCAAATTAATTTGTGGGGTGGGGCTTTTGATTAAGGGGGCACTGTAGCTATGGGCTGTCAGCTATGCTGCCATAAGGGTTGGGGGTGGGATGCTTGCTTTCCCTGTGTACCAAGTACTGCTGCATTCCTTCTTTGCTTCTGTTACACTTGCTTATCTATGGCCTTGCAGGTGGTGTGTAGTGTCTGGGATTCAGGGAACCGTGGGAGCGCTTTCCGTTCCCAGCTTCGGCTCTAAAGGCCTGGGGCTCCTTCTCCCACACGCGGGAATGTGGCTAATTGGCCTAAGGAAGGGGGAGTGCATACGAATACCCTATATCCCATTATGCTTGTAGGGTCGACGCTATTCTTAACAGTGACTTTGTTACTGCATCTATAGCTCTGCAATAAAGTATAACCTTTCTGATAAGCGTTGTTGGCTGTGGAATCTGACATGGGCCTGCAAGACCTCCTGTTGAACACTGTGCAGGCTGTTTTGGGATCTTTACAATTTACTGGGGGGCTGCAGTGGCTCAAGTGGTTAAGACGCTGAACTGTAGACCGGAAGGTCGGTAGTTCAGCGGTTCGAGACCCGACTGCTGCATGATGGAGTGAGCTCCTGTCTCTGGTCCCAGCTCCTGCCAACCTAGCAGTTTGAAAGCAAGAAATTACAAGTAGATAAATAGGTACCACATCGGTGGGAAGTTTACAGCATCCCGTGCGCATTGGTGTTTAGTCATGCCAACCACATGACCACGGAAATGTCTTCGGACAGCGCTGGCTCTTCGGCTTGGAAATGGAGATGAGCACCACAACCCTAGAGTCGGATTTGACTGGCTTTCGAGGAAGGGAAACCTTTACCTTACAATTTACTGGAGCAGGGTGGCCAAAAATACCAGGTGCCATCAGAAGGTCCCCCAGTAGGGCCAGGACACTAGAAGCCCTCCCACTGTTGCCCCCCCCAAGCACCAAAAATACAGAGCATCCCTTGCCCCAGACTGAGAGTTCATGTCTATACCTTGTGGCTAATAGCCACTGATGGACCTCTGCTCCATATAAGAACATAAGAGAAGCCAACGTTGGAACAGGCCAATGGCCCATCCAGTCCAACACAGGTGCCATCAGGAGGTCCAGTGGTGGGGCCAGGACACTAGAAGCCCTCCCACTGTTGCCCCCTCGGCACCAGGAATACAGAGCATCACTTGCTCCAGACCGAGAGTTCCCCTCTATACCTTGTGGCTAATAGCCACTGATGGACTTCTGCTCCATATGCTTATCTAATTCTCTCTTGAAGCTGTCCATGCTTGTAGCCGCCACCTCCTGTGGCAGTGAATTCCACGTGTTCATCACTCTTTGGGTGAAGAAGTACTTCCTTTTATCTGTTCTAACCCAACTGCTCAGCAATTTCATGGAGTGCCCACGAGTTCTTGTATTGTGAGAAAGGGAGAAAAGGACTTCTTTCACGACCTGCTCTATCCCACGCATAATCTTGTAAACCTCGATCATGATCTGTTGGGGATGCTCTAGATTTGGATTTCCTGTGCTGGTCAAGGGGTTGAACTAGATGGTCTGTAAGACCCTTCCAGCTCTAGAATTCTATGACTCACTCAATAATCAAGATGACGTGTTCGGTCTGTAGATGGCAGTGTTTTCCCCACATGGCTTCCCTTGGGGTTCACAAGGGGCTGCGAGATCTGGCTCGAGTGATGGGACCTCCACTTACTTGAACATCATGGGGTAAACGCTGGCAACCGTCCGCATTTCTGCTGGAGCCGAAATTTCACCGACTGCCTGAAACCCATCAAGACAAAGCTGGTCCAGGATACGATGGGGCCGTTCTGGGAAAAATTCCAGCCATCAGTTTTGAGGAACGTTACTCAAATTAGGGGGGAGAAAAACCCTCTTTCTCTTTGGCTGTTCTCCATTGGCCGACCATCCCATATGGAACTTATGCACATTTTCCATCCGTTGTGTGTGTGTGTGTTTCAAAAACCATGCCTCTTTTTATTCAATTATAAAAAAAGAAAACCCAACCTCACGCTGTGGATGAAATAACCGGGATGGAGGACCGGACCCACGAGAGGCAGGGTGGTAGGGAGCCATTTGGAGTTCAAGGCTCTCGGAGTGCGTGGGACGGGTCAAACGACTGTGCCGTGTCTTGACATATTTGGTGGTCCCCGCCTCACTTGTTGCGAACGCCTGTCCACACAGCTCGAAAGACTTGGCAAGGGCGCGCGGAGGAACACAGCGTGGAGGAAGATAGAAACACAGTGCACATGGGAAGCCAAGAGGAGCCTATGTGTAGACAGAGAAGGGTATGAGCAGCCAAAACCCTGGGAGAACAAGGAAATGATGGAACCCGTGCCAGAGCTTGGGGGCTCTTGGAACAGGGGTGCCACGATAGCGGTTCATCCCAACAGCACTGTCAACGCACAGTGCAAATCTTTGCCTTGTTTGGTCTCACAAGAGCTGAGGAGATCGGGTCACGGTGGACCCATCTGCGTGACCAATATCTGGGGCCAAACTACATGTTACACTTTACTGGTGTTCTCCACAGGGACACACAAGCCCTGCTGCAGCGGCGAGTTCCCGGTGGCAAGTCCATTTATAAGCGCAATAGGGGCCTGATTCTGATTGGGACCACAGCATAGGGGAGTTTGGGCTCCTGACCCCAAAAATTGCTTCCTGACTCCAAAGTGGCGATCAGCATTTCCATGGGTGTCTAAAAA
>NW_015177143.1:34490-35159 GCF_001447785.1 Gekko japonicus
GGCCAGATGGCCGGCGGGGGAAGCCCCACCCCCAACACCCACAGCCAGCCATCTCTCTCCCTTTAAGTGTGTGGAACCCATGTTTCCTCCCAAGCCTGATCTCCGCAAGCTTGCAGGGAAATGCCAGCTTCGTGCTCTTAAAAGGGAAACGCGGCTGCTCTTAAAGGGGAAATGCCGGCTCCTTTAAGTGCAGGGAACTGCCGTTTCTGGAGATCTGGCGTGGGGGTGGGGTGGGGGTCGGCGGACGTCCCCAATGTGACGTCATCACGTCGGGGATGCCCCACCTCCTCCAGGAACGCCCCCAAAGTCCCCCTCTGGGGGTGGAAGATGGACTTGGCAACCCTAGAAAGCACTGAGGCGACCCTTCCAGCCCTCCCTTCTTGTAGTCTGCCCAAGTTCACAGAATCAGCATTGCTGTCCGATGGCCATCTGGCCTCTGTTTGAAAACCTCCAAAGGAGGAGAGCCCACCACCACCCGAGGAAGCCTGTTCTGTCACTGCAGGCCACCGACTCCTGCTGCCACTCGGTAGGCCAGCAAGAGTAAAAATGATTTAAAAATTGTCATTGTGACAACACTGTGACGTCATTTCCAGTCGGAACCTGGAAGTGACATCACACTGCTTTAGGATTCAACAGAAACTTTACAGCAAAACTGTAGTGTTCCTGCTG
>NW_015177143.1:35180-37434 GCF_001447785.1 Gekko japonicus
CCTGCTGAATCCTAGAGCTTACCATAGAGCTCCCACTGAATCCTAGAGTGGCGTGACATCACTTCTGGGTTTTGCCTGGGAATGATGTCACAGTGATGCTATGGCAGCCCCACAAGTTACAGACGGGGAACTTGGCCTGGAAGCAACTTTGCTCTGCAGAGAGCTGAATGCAAGTCCTGCCTTCTGATCGCCAGGTTGGCGGGGGCAACGTGCGATGTCAGCCTCAGTTGCCCATCTATAAAATGGGAACAATCGTAGAGTGTCTTCAGAGAGAGGCTGCATGAGCCAACACCGTCAATCTCTTAGGGTCAGGTCACACGGACATTTAGTGCAGGCTTCGCTTAGTTTGTATGTACGCCCAAGCGCATGTTTAACCCCGTTTTCTTTCTCGTTTTCCTTTACGTCTTCGATCACGTGTATTGACAGTTTGGTAACGCCGATGTTGCTTGTTCAAGCTGTAATTCGCCATGCGCATGGGAAGACAAGCGCATGCGCAGGGGTTTTTTTTGTTTTTGTTTTTAAACCCGCGTCGCCGCGGGGACGGCGCGCTGTGTGATCAGTACTTTGTGCGAGTGAAGTGGAAGACAGAGGGACCGTCTGACCACCTCCAAGCAATATAAAATGTCACGGATAGAAGAACTGCAGGAAAACTAGTGCGGTAAGAGGTCCATGTGACCGCGGCCTGAATGTCCAGCGGATCCCGCATGGAATGCTACCCGTGCCACAGAGAACGGCACAGCTCAGCTCACTCCTGGGCCATTGCAACATCCCAATCTGCCCTCCCCTGTCATGTTCCCTGTGTGTTCTCACTGGGGGGGGAACACACACACCCCATCCCAAATGAGGCTTCTGTTTGAAATCCGGGCCTGAAACATGTTTGTCAGCAGATGTTAAAACAAACAAACTCAACAGCGTGATCCGTCAGAGGAAACAGCAGCTGTCCAATGTTGCAAGCATCAAAGGGGAGGAGGGGGACATCCCTCGGACCCCCCTGGACGCGGCTCCTCGACTCTCCCCCGCCGTCAGAAGCGTCATGCTTTTCCAATAAGGAAGACGGAGCACAACCGCCTTGCAATATCCGTTGCCATGTACGCAAATATTAAGCATTTATACAGAAGGCGGAGAGTTCTGTGCCCCTTTCGTCAGAATGGGTAGGATGGTATACGCCCTGACTTGGATGGCCCAGGCTAGCCTGATCTCATCAGATCTCAGAAGCTAAGCAGCGTCGGCCGTGGTTAATACTTGGATGCAGGGCTATTTCTGGGCCGGAACGCACAGGAACGGAGCTCCGGCTGGCTTCAGAGCTGGCCACGCCCACTACAGCCAAAACCTCTGCATGCGTGGCTACAGAGGGAAGGCCTGGAGAGCGACCCCCCCACTGGCAATTCCGAGGCTGGTGGGCCTGGGGGGGGCCTGGAAGGATCGGGGAGGCATTTAAAGCCAAGGGAAAGAATGGGGCATGGCCTAATAGGCTAATGAGCTGCACTGTCCAGGTGCGGCCTAATATGCTAATGAGTTTCTGCTGTTGGGTGTGGCCTATTATACTAATGAGTTCCTGCTGGGCTTTTTCTACAAAAAAAAGCCCTGCTTGGATGGGAGACCACCAGGGAAGTCCTGGGTTGCTACGCAGAGGCAGGCAATGGCGAACCACCTCTGTTATTTCTGCCTTGACCTGGGGGACCCAGGCTAGCTCTGCCTTGTCAGATCTCAGAAGCTAAGCAGGGTCGGCCCTGGTCAATACTTGGATGGGAAACCACCAAGGAAGTCCAGGGTTGCTATGCAGAGGCAGGCAAGAGCTCTGATCATCTCTTGCCTTGAAAACCCGACAGGGTCGCCAGACGTCAGCTGAAAATTGACCCCCACGTTCCACCACCGCTTCCTTTTCTCCTGGGACATCCCTTGAGAGCCAGTTTGCTGTAGTGGTTAGGAGTATGGGCTCCCATCCTGGAGAACGGTGTTTTAATTCCCCACTCTTCCACATGCAGCTGCTGGTGTGACCTTGGGTCAGTCTCAAGTTCTCTCAGAGCTGTTCCCTCAAGAGCAGTCCTCAAAAGAGCTCTCTCAGCCCCACCTACCTCACAGGCAGTGTTCCCTCTAAGCTGAGTTAGAGTGAGCTAGCTCACAGTTTTTTATCCTCCAGCTCACACATTTTTGTCTCAGCTCAGGAAGGATGGCTCCAGAGCAAACTAATTAATGCAAGAGCCAAATGACTTGCTCACAACTTTAATGCCAGTAGCTCACAAAGTAGAATTTT
>NW_015177143.1:38060-46871 GCF_001447785.1 Gekko japonicus
CTTCTTCTTCTTCTTCTTCTTCTTCTTCTTCCTCTTCTTCTTCCTCTTCTTCCAGTGAGCTGCTACTTGACCCGATTCTACAGGCTAAAGCAGGTTATAACCCACATATACGATATTCTACTTTTTAAAACCTCCATGTTTGTCTACCTTCTCCTTCGGACCCACGCTACCAACTGGAATGGAAGAGCCCGTGTGGTGCAGAGGTCAGGATATGGGACTAGGGTCTGGGGGGGCACAGGTTCAAATCCCTACTTGGCCACGGAAGCTTGCTGGGTGAATTTGGGGCCCAGTCATATACTCTCAGCCTAACCTACCTCACAGGGTTGTTGTGAGGATAAACGGAGGCATAGAGAGGGATGAAAGCCATTCTGGGTCCCCATGGGGGAGAAAGGCAGGGTACAATAAAGTAAATGAATAAAAGAAACGGAGACAGAAGGGAAGTTAATATCTTGCATATGGTCCAACTTCTCCTCCTCCTCCTCCTTCTTCTAAATGGCCTGTTGTTGGGATTGGGGTGTTTTTGGGTGTAACCCTTTTCAGGCATAAGTACCTGGCTTCGGCCAGGGGTCGCAGTCTTCTTTCTCTTGCTGAATCTCTAATAAACAATGAGCTGATCACTTCCACGCATCTGAACCCAGTATATTTCAAGGGGGTTGGAGCCCCTTCCCTGTGAGGAAAGGCTGAAGGGTCTGGGACCCTAGTCCCACATCCTGACCTCTGCACCACACGGGCTCTTCCATTCCAGTTGGTGACGTGGGTCCGAAGGAGAAGGTAGACAAACACGGAGGTTTTTAAAAGTAGAATATCGTATATGTGGGTTATAACCTGCTTTAGCCTGTAGAATCGGGTCAAGTAACAGCTCACTGGAAGAAGAGGAAGAAGAAGAAGAAGAAGAAGAAGAAGAAGAAGAAGAAGAAGAAGAAGAAGAAGAAGACAAAGGAGTCTCAGAGTGGCCTACAAACTCCTTTCCCTTCTCCTCCCCACAACAGACACCCTGTGAGGTCGGTGGGGCTGAGAGAGCTCTGACGGAAACTGCTCTTTTTCAAGAACAGCTCTTATCAGAACCATGGCTTGCCCAAGGTCATCCAGCAGCTGCGAGTGGAGGAGTAGGGAATCAAACCTGGTTCTCCCAGATTAGAGTCCGCGCACTTAACCACTACACCAAACTGGCACTACACTCCATTGTTTCCCAACTGGTTTACTCTAGGATCCTTGTCTCCCTACTGGTCCATTCTAGGATCCTGGCAATCTATTGTTATGCATCCCCAAGCTCAGTCCTGTTGCAAGGGCAGTTCAGGCTCAATACATAACACCCCTCATCAGGATTGACACAGCCATAAGTCTTGCATACCTGACTGCCAAGGCAAAGGCATTAAGACAAATGGTAAACGCTGCAAACTGGGTTTTTGGGGGGAAAAGAAACAGGCAAACAACATCCATGTCTGGAGAAGCTCTGGAGGAGGGGCAGTGATTTCAGCGCGGGGCTGCTCCCTGCCAGATATTTCTCACTCGCCCTTTTGTTTCCCCATCTTTCAGGCACAGTATATTGTGATCCCACAGCATGGATTAGCATTTTTAGAAAGTCTGCAGCTAGTTAAAGAACATAAGCGAAGCCAATGTTGGATCAGGCCAGTGGCCCACCCAGTCCAACACTCTGTGTCACATAGTGGCCGAAAATACCACGTGCCATCAGGAGGTCCAGCAGTGGGACGAGGAACTGGTTGGCTGCCATGTGAGACAGAATGTTGGAGTAGATGGACCACTGGTCTGATCCAGCAGGGCTCTTCTGATGTTCTTGTGAAGGCCTCGGCCTCTATGCCCTGTTGTTGGTCCTCTGGAGGAACTGGTTGGCCCCTGTGTGAGACAGGAAGCCGGACTCAATGGACTACTGGTCTGATCCACACTTCTTACATTCTTATGAAGGCCTCGGCCTCTGTGCCCTGTTGTTGCCTGTCCAGAGGAACTGGTTGGCCACCGTGTGAGACAGAATGTTGGACTAGATGGACCAACTGGTCTGATCCAGCAGGGCTCTTCTGGTGTTCTTATGAAGGCCTCGGCCTCTGTGCCCTGTTGTTGGTCCTCCGGAGGAACTGGTTGGCCACTGTGTGAGACAGGAGGCTGGACTCAATGGACCACTGGTCGGATCCAGCAGGTCACACTTCTTACATTCTTATGAAGGCCTCAGCCTCTCTGCCCTGTTGTTGGCTGTCCAGAGGAACTGGTTGGCCACTGTGTGAGACAGGAGGCTGGACTAGATGGACCCCTGGTCTGATCCAGCAGGGCACACTTCTTACGTTCTTCTGAAAGGCTCGGCCTCTATGCCCTGCTGTTGGCCCTCCAAGTAGTTGGCCCCTGTGTGAGACAGGATGCTGGACTAGATGTACCTCTGGTCTGATCCAGTGAGGCTCTTCTGAAGGCCTTGGTCTCTCTGCCCTGTTGTTGGCCTTCCAGAGGAACCAGTTGGTCGCTGTGTGGGACAGGATGCTGGACTAGATGAACTATTGGTCTGATCGGGCGGAGCTCTTCTTATGTTCATATTCATGCCCTTTCCCCACCAGCAGTGGCTGGTTCATGCAGCTAGCCGTGCGCCTGCTGTGGCGCTCAGGGTTGCCACTACTGTGTGCCACCCACACGCCCTTCTCGATCTATGCTAAGAAGCTAAGCAGGCATGTTGCAGCACTTGCCAGCAAATGGATAGGGAAGTGCACATGGATGAAGGAGAGGGCACATGGGGGAGGGGCCGTGGCTCTGTAGAAGAGCCTCTTCTTGGCACGCAGAGGGTCCCAGGTTCAATCCCTGGCATCTCCAGTTAAAAAGACCAGGCGGTAGGTTCTGTGAAAGACCTCTGCCTGAGATCCTGGAGAGCCACTTTCTGTCTGAGTAGGCAATACTGGATAAATCAGCTTGCCGTGTGTGCCATGCAGGGGTCATTTCGTAGAAAAAGAGGTGCAGGAGCTCATTAGCATAACTGATTAGCATAACGTATTTGCATATGCCACACCCCCTGACATCACCAGAAGTGTGTCAGAAGGCAACACCCACCGCTCAGGCTCCACTGGTCTGTTTTGGATTGCTAGCTATTGGGGGGGGGGGGGACATGCAGATCTGTCCTCACAGAGGAGGGAGAGCTTGTACCTGAATAAAACTTGGTCTTAAAGGTGCCACTGGACTGTTTTGGACCGCGGGGGGGGGGGGACTCTGCAACTTACCTGGCTGCTTCTTGCTCTGACTGAGGGCTGCTGGGAGCAGGGGGTGGGGCTTGTTGCATGTGCCCGCCCCCTGGGCTCCTTACTGCCGGAGCTCCGCTCCTGTGCGCTCCTGCAGGAAATGAGCCCTGGTGCCATGTGAGGAGCAGGGCAGGGCAAGATAGGTGTTGTTTGCAGTGCAGCAATCTTTGGTCAAGGATTCGCCCGCTGTAGCTGCAGCAGTCAATGGTCCCCCTTGCCCTATTGTTTTGGAGAGGAAGCTCATGGGGAAGACCAGGGCCAATCAGTCGCATTTCTGTGGATAACCGTGCAGTCCCCAGCAGAGTCGCATACCTTCCAAGTCCATTGAAATCTGTGGGTGTGAAAACTGAGTGTCAGGAAACCAAAAACAGCGTGAAACTGTGTCTGTGTCGTCGTCATCCACCGAGAAGCCATAGAGTCGTTAACACGTGGAATTCGCTGCCGCAGGAATCGGTGGCAGTACAAGCATGGACAGCTTCCAGAGGGGATCGGGGAAACATCTGGAGCAAAGGTCCATCAGTGGCTACTAGCCACAAGGGATAGATAGGGACTCTGGGGCAAGTGATGCTCTGTCATCTTGGTGCTTGGGGGGGTCAACAGTGGGAGGGCTTCTAATGTCCTGGCCCCACTGCTGGACCTCCTGATGGCACTGGTATTTCTGGCCACTGTGTGATACAGAGTGTTGGACTGGATGGGCCATTGGCCTGATCCAATATGGCTTCTCTTATGTTCTTATGTCCGGGGCAGTGATGCTCTGTATTCTTGGTGCTTGGAGGGCAACCGTAGGGGTTCTGGAGTTCTGGCCCCGCTGGTGGACCTCCTGATGGCCCCTGGGTTTTGGTCACTGTGTGACACAGAGTGTGCGACTGGGTGGGCCGTTGGCCTGATCCAATATGGCTTCTCTGATGTTCTTATGTCTGGGGCAGTGATGCTCTGTATTCTTGGTGCTTGGAGGGCAACAGTGGGAGGGCTTCTGGAGTTCTGGCCCCGCTGGTGGACCTCCTGATGGCCCCTGGGTTTTGGTCACTGTGTGACACAGAGTGTGCGACTGGGTGGGTCATTGGCCTGATCCAATATGGCTTCTCTGATGTTCTTATGTCTGGGGCAGTGATGCTCTGTCTTCTTGGTGCTTGGAAGGCAACAGTGGGAGGGCTTCTGGAGTTCTGGCCCTGCTGGTGGACCTCCTGATGGCCCCTGGGTTTTGGTCATTGTGTGACACAGAGTGTGGGACTGGGTGGGTCATTGGCCTGATCCAATATGGCTTCTCTGATGTTCTTATGTCTGGGGCAGTGATGCTCTGTCTTCTTGGTGCTTGGAAGGCAACAGTGGGAGGGCTTCTGGAGTTCTGGCCCTGCTGGTGGACCTCCTGATGGCCCCTGGGTTTTGGTCACTGTGTGACACAGAGTGTGCGACTGGGTGGGTCATTGGCCTGATCCAATATGGCTTCTCTGATGTTCTTATGTCTGGGGCAGTGATGCTCTGTCTTCTTGGTGCTTGGAAGGCAACAGTGGGAGGGCTTCTGGAGTTCTGGCCCTGCTGGTGGACCTCCTGATGGCCCCTGGGTTTTGGTCATTGTGTGACACAGAGTGTGGGACTGGGTGGGCCGTTGGCCTGATCCAACATGGCTTCTCTGATGTTCTTAAGCCCTGCATTGGATGGTTATCCTTTCAAACGAGAAAAAGGGTGAACGGACTCCATCTCTTGGAGGGCTCTCCTATATCTTTTGGATTCTCCCACTGTGTGGTTCTTTCAGCAACTGAAACACCTCCTAGCGGGGGGGAGGGGGCACTTCCAGACTCTTGGAGGGTGGGCCAGGGTGTCGGAAACCTGCTTTCCTCCCCTCTAGTTATTAATCCACCCCATCTCTACAGGTTTTCTGTCTCCCCGCCCCTCCTTTTTATATTTCTTTAGCTGCAGTGGGACCTGGAGCTCTCTCGTGTCCTGTGAAGCTGGCACTGAAAAGAGAGGCAGGGTGGAATCGTTCCAGGTTGGAAAGCAGGCCTCCGCACCCCTTCCAGTTCCCCCCTCCCCATGGATCCTGCAGGGCTCCCCTAAAAAAACATAAAGCAGACCAAGCCGGATCCAAAAAGATGGACAGAAATATAGCGTTTTTGGCTTCGTTCTCTGCTGCCACCCCCCCCCCCTTTTCGGGAACATTCAAAACCGATTAAGTGTGGTGGGGGTTTGGCGAGGCAGCTGGTTTTAATATCGTGCTCTTCCAATTGTGTTCTTTTTTTATTATTTCTTCTCTCGAGCCCTTTAAGTGACATGGTTACATGCATTTGATTAAAAAGCTGTAATTCAACAAGCGCGTCCCCCCGTACTGTTCGAAACAGCTTAAAGACACAGCGTTTATTTATGGCATCCCGAAATAATTTGTGATGCTGTCTGGTTGGGGGGGGGGCTGATTTCTTGCAGTGTTACGCCTCCCACATGAATGCCGTGAACACTCCTTCAATGAGGTGCAACTCGCCAGTGGCAGGCCAGATAGAAGCCACCTTGCCAGAACTCTTGGCCTAACATGTGCACTGCAGTGTTCTCTCTAAGCTGGGCTAGCTCACAGTTTTGTAGCCTCCGGCTCACACATTTTTGTCTCAGCTCAGGAAGGATGGCTTCAGAGGAGACTAATTTATGCAGCAGCCAAATCGCTTGCTCGCAATTTCAATGCCAGGAGCTCACAAAGTAAAGTTTTTGCTCACAAGACTCCACAGCTGAGAGGGAGCATTGGCACACTGTTGTTCTCCACATCAAGATGGCAGGTGACTGGGGGGAGACTGAAAATCGAGGAAGGTGGTGTCACCGGGCGATTGATTTGCTGAAAGAAAATCATGCTGATGTATCTTCCAAGTGCACCCTGTGAACTTTGATCAGTGTAAACAAAATGAAAAAGATGTCGGAGCTGAAATAAGAACTGCGCAACAAGAAGGGTGGATCTTCCGGTTTGAGTGACTGTCTCTTGCGGGCTTGTTTCTGAAAAGCGAAAGCAGCGATGAAAAAGGAAAATGCCCTTAAAGCGGAGATGTGGATAAATGACCTAGCTATGAGAACGACAGCGTTTATTTTAAAGTCAAATGACAAAAAAAGAGAGAAAAAATCGTTCTGGAAGCTTGGGACTTTATCGGGAAGGCGGATCGGAAGTTGCAAAGTGACAAATGCATGCTGTGACCTGAAAGCGATGACCCGGAAGAGAAGCGGTGAAACGGAGAGGAGCGCGTAGAGGAGGACCTCCCCTGTCGTTTTGGAGAAGAAATCAGCCCGAAGATGGAAGAACTAATTCGCAGGGTGTTTGAAAAGCTTTTTATTAACAGTTTAACAGTTTAACAGTGGGACACTACTAATTCCTTCTTTTTTAACATTCTTTTTTTCCCCCGTAACTGAGATGATGAAAGACGATTGACCACCACAATGAAGCCAAAGAAGAATTTTTTTTATTAATATTAACAGACTAACAAACTAATGGAAACATCACTCGACCTTTTCTTTATCCCACTATATACCCTCCCCCCTTTCTAATATAAAAAGCAATAAAGTTCTCTCCTTTTTAGGAGAGTTTATAAAAGGAAAAAAAAAAAGATGGCAGGTGACTGGCAGTGGCTTGTTGTGCTTCTGAGGTGGCTGGAGAAAGAAGGGCACCTGAATTCACTGCCTAGTGTTGCCAACCTCCAGATGAGATAATGAAGAAGTTGTTCTGATAAGAGCTGTCCTTGAAAAAGAGCCGTTTCTGTCAGAGCTCTCTGAGCCCCGCCTACCTCACAGGGTATCTGTTGTGGGGAGGGGAAGGGAAAGGAGTTTGTCAGCCACTCTGAGAAACCTTTGGGTAGTGAAGGGCGGGGTATAAATCCAATCTCTTCCCTTCTTCTCTCAATAAAGATAAATTGCAAAAACATTTATTGTAGTAATTCTGTAGAGAATTTTCTTCTATTTCACAATGTGAAGACCTTGGGTTCTGTTATTAGAGAGTCAACATGGAACGTTTCCTTCAAGAGTTGATAAGTAGTAATTGATAAGAATTGGGATTGCTACATGCTCAGATAAAGCAAATATTGTGAAACGAAATGTTTTCATGGCGCAGTATTCGTTAGCGTGTGAGCAATAATAGAAGAAAATTTTCTACAGAATTACTACAGTAATACAGCTGTGGTGGCTCAAGTGGTTAAGACGCTGAACTGCAGGCTGTGGAAGGTCGGTAGTTCAGCAGTTCGAGAACTGGGTTCCGCAAGACGGAGTGAGCTCCCATCTCTAGTTCCAGCTCCTGCCAACCTATCAGTTTGAAAGCAAGAAATTGCAAGTAGATAAATAGGTACCACTTCAGTGGGAAGGTTACAGCGTTCTGTGCGTCTTGGTGTTTAGTCATGCCGGCCACATGACCATGGAAACGTCTTCAGACAGCGCTGGCTCTTCGGCTTGGAAACAGAGATGAGCACCGCAACCCTAGAGTCGGATTCGACTGGCTTTCGAGCAAGGGAACCTTTACCTTTACCTTTACCACAGTAAACGTTTTTGCAACTTATCTTTATTGACTCTTCATTATTTTTGTCACGGATGTTGTTTCTGGAATTCCACTTCCTCCCGTGATCTCTCATTTTTGGCTTCCGCCTCTAGGTAAGGGCTGGAGAGCTCCCAGGATTACAACTGATGTCCAGACAACGGAGAAAAGTTCCCCTGGAGAAAATGGCTGCTTTGGAGGGTGGACTTTATGGCACTGTGCCCTACTCTTCTCTACAAATCCCACCTTCCCCAGTCTCCACCCCCCTTGTTCTTCCTGCACCTGTCTTGTTTGTATAATGTTCCTGATGGCAAGTGAGAACCTTGAGAAGAAAACAGAGAGAGAGAGAAATTCTGTTTTATTTATTTATTATCAAATAATATACCCCGCCCTCCTCGTAAAGCAGGTTCAGGGCGGCTTCCAGCATGACATACAAACAGCTGAAAAACAGAATTATTAAAAACACTACAAATCAACAAGCATAAAGTGCTGGCGGCAATTAAAAGTCACTTCAATGACACGTTTTCAATGGATTTCCATTTCCCAGTGTTCTAAGGTGTTTCTCTGCTCGTAGTTTCCTTAAGGCTACAACTCGACGGTAGCTCATGGGCCAGGTGTGTTCTGGGGTAGCTTCCTCTCTCTGAGTGGGAAGATTGCCTGAGGAATAGATAGGGCTGTGAATGGTAGAGTCTACAAATGAAGGCTCAGTTTCATTCAGCCTGTTGAGCAGCCAGTGTGATGCCGCGACAAAAAAGGCTAATGCGATCTTGGGGTGTATCAACAGAGGCATAACATCCAAATTGCAAAATGTGATAGTCCCGCTGTACACTCCTTTCCCTTCCCCTTCCCACAACAGACGCCCTGTGAGGGAGGTGGGGCTGAGAGAGCTCTCTCGAAGACTGCCCTTGAGAGAAGAGCTCTGAGAGAAGAAGAAGAAGAAGAAGAAGAAGAAGAAGAAGAAGAAGAAGAAGAAGAAGAAGAAGAAGAAGAAGAAGAAGAAGAAGAAGAAGAGATTGGATTTATACCCCACCCTTCACTTGGAGTCTCAGAGCGGCTGACAAACTCCTTCCCCTCCCCACAACAGACACCCTGTGAGGG
>NW_015177143.1:47147-67858 GCF_001447785.1 Gekko japonicus
AGAAGAAGAAGAGATTGGATTCATACCCCGCCCTTCACTCGGAGTCTCAGAGCGGCTGACAAACTCCCTTCCCTTCCCCTCCCCACAACAGACACCCTGTGAGGTGGGTGGGGCTGAGGGAACTCTGACACAAACTGCTCTTTTTTCAAGGACAGCTGTGCCAGAGCTTGTGACCGACCCAAGGTCACATCAGCTGGTGCAAGTGGAGGGGTGGGGAATCAAACCCGGTTGTCCCAGATTAGAGTCCGCACACTTAACTACTACACCAAACTGTACTTTGTTTCAGAAGGTTTCCTTCTGTGGGGGGGAGCTGCGAGTCCCAGGTTCAATCCCTGGCATCTCCAGTTAGCAGGACCAGGCAGTAGGGGATGGGAAAGACCTCTGCCTGAGACTTTGGAGAGCCAGTGCCAGTCTGAGTCGACAGTACCGACCTCGATGGACTGATGTTCTGATTTAGTATAAGGCAGCTTCATGAGCCGCGGTGGCTCAGAGGTTAAGACACTGAGCTGTAGACTGGAAGGTCAGTAGGTCAACAGTTTGAGACCCGAGTGCCACGCGACGGAGTGAGCTCCCATCTCTGGTGCCAGCTCCTGCCAACCTAGCATTTCCAAAGCAAGAATTTGCAAGTAGTTAAATAGGTACTGCCTCAGTGGGAAAGAACAGATGCATGGGAAAGAACAGGTAGAGAAAGAGGTCCTTTTCTTCCTTTCTCACAATACAAGAACTCGTGGGCACTCCATGAAATTGCTGAGCGGTCGGGTTAGAACGGATAAAAGGAAGTCCTTCACACATGGAATTCACTGCCATAGGAGGTGGTGGTGGCCACAAGCACGGACGGCTTCAAAAGGGAATTAGATAAGCATATGGAGCAGAGGTCCATCAGTGGCTATTAGCCACAAGGTATAGATAGGGACTCTGGGGCAAGTGATGCTCTGTCATCTTGGTGCTTGGGGGGGGTCAACAGTGGGAGGGCTTCTAATGTCCTGGCCCCACTGGTGGACCTCCTGATGGCACTGGTATTTCTGGCCACTGTGGGATACAGAGTGTTGGACTGGATGGGCCTTTGGCCTGATCCAACATTGGCGTCTCTTATGTTCTTATGGGAAGGTCACAGCGTTCCGTGCACCTCGGCGTTTAGTCATGCCGGCCACATGACCACGGAGAAGTCTTCAAACAGCGCTGGCTCTGCGGCTTGGAAATGGAGATGAGCACCGCCCCCTAGAGTCGGATTCGACTGGCTTTCGAGCAAGGGAAACCTTTGCCTTTAGCTTCATGTGTCTGGAACGCCACAAGCGGGTTGCAGTGCTCTTGAAACACAGGGCAATCTCTGTCTTCCAAGACACTGAACGATGCTTATGTTAATTTAGAAATCCTGATCTCCAACCAGACTGCTTTGTGTGTTAAGTGCCCTCAAGCGGCTTCCGACTTTTGATGACCCTATGAATTAATGACCTCCCAAACGCCCTCTCATTAACAGCCTTGCTTGGGCCTTGCAAACTAATGGCTGCGGCTTCTTTGATCAAGGTCTCTTCCTCTTTTAAAACGCTATACAAAGTGGAACAGGTAGGAAGAAACGCATCCCAGGGGTGAGCAGATACCTTCTACTATGTTCCTTTATTATTCTTTAGGATTATGCATAGGGACGGGCACAGTCCAGACCATGCCCCAAATTTCCTAATGGACCGGGGCCTGGTCTATGGTCTGTTTGCACATTTTTTTAAAAAAAAATATTTTTTTTATTTTCCACAAAGACAAACACAAACATACATAAAATTGGGGTATCCCAGGGCTATTTTTGGGCAGGAACGCACAGGAATGGAGTTCCGGCTGGCTCCCGAGTTGGCCACGCCCAGCAAGAACTCATTAGCATAATAGGCCACACCCAATAGCAGAAACGTATTAGGATTGGCTACATTAGGGGTGTGTGGCCTAACATGCAAAGGAGTTCCTGCTCCAAAAAAGGCCCTGGGTTTTGACAACAAACAACGTAAACAGAATAAGAAGGGAAAGGTGGGTGTGGCTGGATGAGCACACTTCTGGTAACATGGGGGTGTGGCCTAATGTGCTAATGAGTGGTGCTGTCACGGTGTGGCCTAATATGCTAATGAATTTTGCTGTTGGGTGTGGCCTATTATGCTAATGAGTTCCTGCTGGGCTTTTTCTACAAAAAGAGCCCTGGTTCCATTCTGCATCACTGTTTTATCTACTACATCATACATTATCTAAAGACCTTTCATTTTGTCACCTTGTGATCTTTTGCACATATGTAAGTATTAACTTATTATTTAGTGCTAAATCAGACTTTGTCTAAGCATTTTGTTATATTCTTCAATTAACTATATAAAATCTGTAAGTCTTGTTTTCTTCTGAACTGGACTTTAACTTAACGCTTCATTATACTTTTCAGTCCATTTATGGAATCGTATTCTACTTTGATTCGCACAGTGCACATTCGCATTTCGTAGAAAAAGAGGTGCAGAGCTCATTAGCGTAAACTCATTAGCATAACTCTTTGCGTATGCGAATCGTATTCTACTTTGATTCGCACAGTGCACATTCGCATTTCGTAGAAAAAGAGGTGCAAGAGCTCATTAGCGTAACTCATTAGCATAACTCATTTGCGTATGCCACACCCCCTGACATCACCAGAAGTGTGTCAGAAGGCAACACCCACCGCTCAGGCTCCACTGGCCTGTTTTGGATTGCTAGCTATTGGGGGGGGGGGCAGGAACGTGCAGATCTGTCCTCACAGTCAGCCCTGACATGGACGGCTCAAGTTACTCTAATCTCAAAAGCCAAAGGACATTGGCCCTGATTAGTACTTGGATGGGTGACCACCAAGGAAGTCCAAGGTTGCTACGCAGAGGCAGGCGATGGCAAACCACCGCTGCTCACCTCTGCATACTTTCCTCCACCACCGAACTGAGGATGTCTTCTGCTGCTGCTGTTGTTGTTCAGTTGCACAGCCTCTGCACACTTTCCCCCACCACCAAACTGAGGATGTCTTCTTCTTCTGCTGTTGTTGTTCACCTGCACAGTTGAGTCCGACTCTTCGCGACCTCACGGACCATATCACGCCAGGCCTGTCTTCCACCGTCCTCCGGCGTTTGCTCAATTTCATGTTGGTTGCATCGATAACACTGTCAAACTATGTTCTCCTTGCCACCTGCTATACGGGAGGGTGTTCCCTTTCAGTGCGGGAGCAGCCCCTAAGCATTTCAACCCAATCGCCTGGGCTACAGACCAGTGATGTGCCCTGCTTCTAATTGCCTGCGCAAAGGAGACACTCTGTCTTATCTGTCTACAGTCTGGCAGAGGGGACGTCACGAGTGAGGGGATACAGTCCCTGAGAACGTCGTCCCAATTGGACAGAGAACGGAAATGCTGACAGCCAGAAATGTGTTTCCCATTGAAACCAATAGAAGTCGAAAAATTGGAAAAAGAAGCGAGGGCGGTCAGGATAACACCCAAAAAACAAATCAAGGTTGCAGCTGCCATGAGGAGATGAAAATGAAAACAGAGCCGTTTCTGAGCATGTGAACATAAGAACATAAGAGACGCCAATGTTGGATCAGGCCAAAGGCCCATCCAGTCCAACACTCTGTATCACACAGTGGCCAGAAATACCAGGTGCCATCAGGAGGTCCACCACTGGGGCCAGGACATTAGAAGCCCTCCCACTGTTGACCCCCCCAAGCACCAAGAAGACAGAGCATCACTTGCCCCAGAGCCCCTATCTATACCTCGTGGCTAATAGCCACTGATGGACCTCTGCTCCATATGCTTATCTAATTCCCTTTTGAAGCCGTCCATGCTTGTAGCCGCTCCCTGCTTTCCTATTTGATTGGGAGGTTTTCTAAAATTAAGCTCAGAAATGACGCATGGGTTTGCTGAAGTCTGTGTGTGTGTGTGTGTATCTCTTTTGGCTCCTGACGGGTCACCGATGCACACCAGTGCACATGCATGGTGATTCAATCACGGCCCAGCAAGGACTCTGAAGGCAATAACTGATGTCCACCAGTAATTGATGGGGGGCGGGGCGGGAGAGACGGAACGAAAAATCGGTGATAAACTGTTAGGTGCCAAATGTGGAATTCGCTGCCAGAGGATGTTGCGATGGCCACAGAAGTAGACAGCTTGAAAAGGGGATTAGATAGATCCATGGAGAAGAAGCCTATCAATGGCGACTAGCCATGGTGGCTGAGGGGAACCTTCACGTTCAGAGGCACTAAGACGCCGAAGAATAGATTCTTTTGAATTATGGTGCTGGAGAAGACTCTTGAGAGTCCCTTGGATTGCAAAGAGATCAAATCCATCCTAAAAGAAATCAACCCCGGCTGTTCCCTGGAAGGCCAGAGACTGAAGCTGAAGCTCAAATACTTTGGCCACCCAATGAGAAGGGAGCACTCACTGGAGAAGACCCTGATGCTGGGAAAGAGAGAAAGTAAAAGAAGAAGGGGACGGCAAAGGATGAGATAGTTACACAGTGTTATCGATGCAACGGCCGTGAAGTTAAGCAAACTCCGGAGGACGATGGAAGACAGCAGTGCCTGGCGTGATGTGGTCCACGGGGTCGCAAAGAGTCAGACTCGACTGTGCTACTAAACAAAATCACCACCATCCATCGTAAAAAAAAATGAATGCTGGTTTAAACAACAGCAGCAGCAGCAGCAGCAGCAAAAGAGTCTTCAGTGCAGCTGAAAAAAGGGCCCGTCCCAGTCCCAGACAAAATCCAGGAAAACCCGCAGGAGTGCCAAAAAGATTAACACCGGAGGCATTTTTTCTTAGCAGTTGTGGGTGGTGGGTGCAGGATGACCCAGGATGAGGGCAGGACTCTTCTGATGTGCTTATGGAGCCCCCAGCCTTTAAATGCCTTGTTTTAAGCCCTCTAGAGGAACTGGTTGGCCACTGTGTGAGAAAGGATGTTGGACTAGATGGAACACTGGTCTCAGGACTCTTCTGATGTGCTTATGGAGCCCCCAGCCTTTAAATGCCTTGTTTTAAGCCCTCTAGAGGAACTGGTTGGCCACTGTGTGAGAAAGGATGTTGGACTAGATGGAACACTGGTCTCAGGACTCTTCTGATGTGCTTATGGAGCCCCCAGCCTTTAAATGCCTTGTTTTAAGCCCTCTAGAGGAACTGGTTGGCCACTGTGTGAGACAGGATGCCAGACTAGATGGATACTTGGTCTGATCCAGCAGGGCATTTCTATGTTCTTATGAAGGCATTGGCCTCTCTGCCCTGTTGTTGGCCCTCCAGAGGAGCTGGTTGGCCACGGCGTGAGACAGGAGGCTGGACCAGATGGAGCAGGGCTCTTCTATGTTAACATAGAGTTGGCAACCCTATCCAGCACTGTTTTGCTACAGAAAATGGCTGGGGGGTGAGGGGGAAGGAGCCCTTCCTTCCCTTGCAGCGACATTCCCAACACATTTAGACTCTCCTTTCCTTTAAAAAATCCTTTCCCCACAGCTGCTGTGTGGCTATGGGAAACCCCAGTCGGGTCCAGGGGACGCAGACCCAGCTCTTGTTTCTAATTCAGCTATAACTGCTTCCCTAATGTTATTTCACTAATCCTATCTACAACCCTGCAAGGTAGGCCAGTCTCTGCCATATTTCTTATTCCCTAAGCAGCAGCCACAGGGGGCTGAAGCATTCCGAACGACACGGAACGAGTCTGTGGCAGCGGGGAGATTTCAACCAGCAATTTCACGGTTCACTGTTCGGTCTCTCCAGTCTCCCTGCGCCACTTAGCTGGGTCATAAATGTGGAGTTGTAAATTGTTTGGGAAACATCATTCCGAACGTTCCCCCTCATTAGAAGCAGATTGCAAGCTGTTGTTTATACGGCTCTTAGAAAATTTCGGATACGGACGGACGGGAGACCCCCCCCCCCAGAATAAAGGAGGTGGTAGTGCCGAAGTTGTCATGCATCGGAGCTTTTGTACACCTTGCAAGTAAGAATTTGCTGCCAAACATCCATTTCAGAGGAACTGAATGCTCGTCTTGGGGAAGATTCTGCTCGGCATCCTTACGCAACTCTGACACCAGATTCCCACCCACAAGACAAGACGTCCTCCGATCCTGCCGGGAAGGGAGAAAAGAGAGGCTGCGAAACAGATGGGGAAATCGCCCAGGCAGGCAAAGATCCCCCACAAACACAGCTGCAGCGTCCTCGTTTGCACCGAATCCAGCCCTAACTTGAGCCACATCGAGAATCCAGCTCTGGGAACATCCTCAGAATCCAGGGATGAGTTGGAAAACCGACTTGCCGTGCCTCTTGTTCTGGTTTTAATTAGCCAACTAAGGTTCCAAGCGGCGGAGTGTGAAATAGGGCCCCCTGTTTAGAATTTCTGGTTGTTGCTACCACAGTCCTGAGAATGAGAGGATCTGTAATTAAAAGGAAGGAAAGTGTGCCAGGTTTCTAGTCCTGAAGGGAGAGAGCTTCGAACTCAAAGGTGGTAAACGCATGGGGGGTTGCCTTATTAGGAGGCAAGAGTCCCTGGAAAAGACAATAACGCTGGGAAAAGTCGAAGGCAGCAGGAAAAGAAGAAGACCCCACATGAGATGTTTTGCTAGAGTAGACTCACATGCCTGCCCCTCTGGATTTCTGCCTGCCCTGCCACAAACCTGTTAAAGGTACAGAGCCTCTGATGGCCCCTGGTATTTTTGGCCAGTGTGTGACAGAGTGTTGGACTTGATGGGCCATTGGCCTGATCCAACACTGGCTTCTCTTCTGTTCTTATGACAGATGCACAGAAGCCCTTTGGGGCTTTCAGGTGGCAACCCAAAACATGGCCGATCCCAGGCCTTCATTTTCCCTCCTAGCTAACATCTTGGACATCTTGTCATCTTCCTGACAGTTAGGGCGGTTCCTTGGTGGAACAGGCTTCCTGGGGAGGTGGTGGGCTCTCCTCCTTGGGAGGTTTGCAAACAGAGGCTCGATGGCCATCTGACAGCAATGCAGATTGTGAACTTAGGCAGAACGTGAGAAGGGAGGGCAGGAAGGGTCGCCTCAGCTCGTGGCCCTTTCTTACATGCCCAGGGAAATGCCGATGGCCACTTTGGGCTCAGGAAGCCATTTTTCTCCAGGCCAGTTTGGCTAGAGATCCTGGAGGGGTTTTTTTGGTCATCTTCTGGGCATGGAGCAGTGTGTGTGTGAGGGGGAGGTATATGTGTGTGTTTGTGAGGGTGTGTGTGTGTATGTGAGGGAGAGTGTGTGTGTTTGTGAGGGGGAGGTATTTGTGTATGTGTGTGAGGGGTCTATGTGAGGGGGAGTGTGTGTGTGTGTGAGGGGGAGGTATTTGTGTGTCTGTGAGAGGGTGTGTGTGTAAGGAGTGTGTATGGGGGAGTGTGTGTGCATGCAAGGGGGAGGTTGTGTGTGTGCGTGTGCGGGGGAGTGTGTATGTGAGGGAGAGTGTGTGTGTGAGAGTGTGTGAGGGGGTATTTGTGTGTGTGAGAGGGGGAGTGTGTATGTAAGGGGGAGTGTGTGTGTGCACGCGAGGGAGAGGTATTTGTGTGTGTGTGTGAGGGGTGTATGTGTATGTGAGGGGGAGGTATTTGGGTGTGTGTGTGAGGGGGAGGTATTTGTGTGTCTGTGAGAAGGTGTGTGTGGGGAGTGTGTGGGGGGAGTGTGTGTGCGTGCGAGGGGGAGGTATTTATGTGTGTGCGTGTGTGCAGCGGAGTGTGTATGTGAGGGAGTGTGTGTGTGTGAGGGGGAGTGTGTATGTGAGGGGGAGTGTGTGTATGTGTGTGCGAGGGGGAGGGGGAGGGATTTGTGTGTGTGTGTGTGAGGGGGAGTGTATGTGAGGGGGAGTGGGGGTGTGTGGGGGGAGGTATTTGTGTGTGTGTGTGTGTGTGTGTGTGAGGGGGGGTGTATGTGAGGGGCGTATGTGTGTGAGGGGGAGCTATTTTTGACTTTCCTGCCTTGTGCAGGGGGTTGGACTAGATGACCCTGGAGGTGCCTTCCAACTCTATGATTCTTTCTCTTCCTCCGTGTCCTTTTCTCTCCCCACTGTTCACTTGTGAGCCGTTCGGGATCCCCCCATTCAGCTCTTAGGCTGGCCCAGGATCCCAGCTGCTTCTTGGCTTGTTGTCGAAGCGTTTGTCTTTTTCCCAGACTTTGGCCCGCACCGGGGATCACCTGCAGTTCATTTGATTGATGAAGGGAGAACGCTTTTTCTTTCCTTTAAAAAAAAGAGGCCTTTTGTTTTCTTTTGCCTGTTGTTTCAGTTGCTGCCCCGGCTTCCTTTCCTACTCTGAGCACCTCCGGCCAGCCTGAAACCGATGAGAATAACTGGGGATAAACACTCACACTCCATCATGGAATCTTGGCGGGCGGGAGAGGAGGCGCTGAAAGGAGCCGGCCACCCCTGCCTCCACCACTGCCGCTGCACAAACATCTGTTTCATCATCGCGGTGGCTACCGACCCCCCCCTTTCCCTCCATTGTAGTGGTGTATTTAATTTGTAAACAAGAGGAGCCGGATCGCAAACCTGCCTGGATACCACAGGAGGGGCCGTGGCTCAGTGGCATCTGCTTGGCATGCAGAAGGTCCCAGGTTCAATCCCCGGCATCTCCAGTTAAAAGGACCAGGCAGGAGGTAATGGGAAAGACCTCTGCCTGAGACCCTGGAGAGCTGTAAAGAAGGGCTATGGCTCAGTGGTAGAGCATCTGCTTGGCATGCAGAAGGTCCCCGGTTCAATCCCCGGCATCTCCAGTTAAGAAGGACCAGGCAGGAGGTGATGGGAAAAGACCTTTCTCTGCCTGAGACCCTGCCAGTCTTAGACAATGCTGACCTTGTTGGACCAAAGGGTCTGTATCCAGTATCTGTGCATCTCCAGTGAAAAAGGACCAGGCAGTTGGTGATGGGAAAGACCTTTGCCTGAGACCCTGGAGAGCGGCCGCGAGTCTGAGCAGACAATCCGGACCTTGATGGACTGAGGGTCTGGTTGAGTAGAAGGCAGCTTCATATGTTCACAGAGGAGTCTCTGCTTTGCGTGCAGAAGGGCCCCGGCATCTCCAGTTAAAAGATGACCAGGCAGTAAGTGATGGGAAAGAGCTCAGCCTGAGACCCTGGAGAGCGGCTGCCAGTCTGAGTAGGCAATACTGACCTTGATGGACCGAGGCTTCTGATTCAGTATAAAGCAGCTTCATACATTGATAGAAGAGTCTCTATTTTGCATGCAGACGGTCCCAGGTATCTCCAGTGAAAAGATCTGGCAGTAGGTGTTGTGAAAGAGACCCTGGAGAGCGGCTGCCAGTCTGAGCAGACAATCCTGGCCTTGATGGACCGAGGGTCTGATTCAGTATGTGTGCATACTGTGCCTATGTCACCTGTAAGTGGTAGATTGTGTCGTTCAGTTCCTAGCCAATCAAATTAGTGCGTTCATCACCTGTGAGTTATCAGCCTTTCAAAATTTACTGTTATCCATTTGGATCTCTTTTCTTGTGAAAGAAACCACTTGCAAGGGCTACATATATGGAAGATGTGCTTCCCAACCTCCAGGTAGCACCTGGAGATTTCTCATAAGAACATCAGAAGAGCCCTGCTGGATCAGACCAGTGGTCCATCTGGTCCAGCATCCCGTCTCACACAGTGGCCAACCAGTTCCTCTGGAGGGCCAACAACAGGGCACAGAGGCCGAGGCCTTCCCCTGATGTCGCCTGTTTCTGGGATTCAGAGGATTAGTGCCTCTGAATGTGGAGGTTTTTCTCAGCCACCATAGCCAGCAGCAGTGTTCCCTCTAAACTGAGTTAGTGTGAGTTAGCTCACAGATTTTTAGCCTCCAGCTCACAGATTTTTGTCTTAGCTCAGGAAGGGATGGCTCCAAAGCAAACTAATTTATGCAGCAGCTAAATCGCTTGCTCACAACTTTAATGCCAGTAGCTCACAAAGTAGAATTCTTGCTCACAAGACTCCACAGCTTAGAGGGAGCATTGGCCAGTAGCCGTTGACAGACATCTTCCATGATTCTATCTAATCCCCCTTTTAAATCTGTTTATTTCTGTGGCCATCACGATATCCTTAGACAGTGAATCCCACATTTTAATCATTCTCTGTGTAAAGTAGTATTTCCTTTTGTTCATCCTGAGCCTACTGCCCATCAGCTTCATTGGATGCCCTTGAGTTCTCGTCTTTTGGGAGAGGGAGAAAAAGTTTTTCTTTGTCAGTCCTCTCCACTCCAGGCATCATTTTATAAACCTCCCTCATGTCCCCTCCTTAGTCATCTCTGTTCTAAACCAAAAAATCCCAGACTCTTCAGCCTTTCCCCATAGGGAAGGTGCTCCAACCCCCCTCATCATCTTGGTTGCCCTCCTCTGTACGTTTTCCAGCTCTGCAGTGTCCTTTTTGACATATGGTGACCAGACCCGTACGCAGCACTCCACTATTCACTATTACACATTGATGGGGTCTGAACTGGCAGAGACTGACCAAGAGAGAGATCTTGGAGTTGTAGTAGATAACTTACTGAAAATGTCGAGACAGTGTGTGACTGCAATCAAGAAGGCCAGTGCTATGCTGGGGATTATTAGGAAGGGTATTGAAAACAGATCAGCCAATATCATAATGCCTCTCTATAAATCAACGGTGCGACCTCATTTGGAATACTGTGTGCAGTTCTGGTCACCACACCTTAAAAAGGATATTATAGCTTTGGGAAAAGTGCAGAAAAGGGCAACTCGAATGATAAAAGTGCAGAAAAGGGCAACTCGAATGATAAAAGGGTTGGAACACTTTCCCTATGAGGAAAGGTTAAGGCGCTTGGGACTCTTTAGCTTGGAGAAACAATGACTGAGGGGTGACATGATTGAGGTTTATAAGATTATGCATGGGATAGAGCAGGTAGAGAAGGAAGTCCTTTTCTCCCTTTCTCACAATATAAGAACTCGTGGGCACTCCATGAAATTGCTGAGCGGTCGGGTTAGAACGGATAAGAGGAAGTACTTCTTCACCCAAAGAGTGATTAACACGTGGAATTCATTGCCACAGGAAGTGGTGGCGGCTACAAGCATGGACGGCAGAGGTCCATCGGTGGCTATTAGCCACAAGGTATAGATAGGGGCTCTGGGGCAAGTGATGCTCTGTCATCTTGGTGCTTGGGGGGGTAAGAGTGGGAGTGCTTCTAGTGTCCTGGCCCCACTGCTGGACCTCCTGATGGCACCTGGTATTTCTGGCCACTGTGTGACTCAGAGTGTTGGACTGGATGGGCCTTTGGCCTGATCCAACATTGGCGTCCCTTATGTTCTTATTACAACTGGTCTCCGGATGACTGAGACCAGCTCCCTTGGAGAAAATGGCTGCTTTGGAGGGTGGACTCTATGGCATTCTACCCCACTGAAAGCCCTCCCCAGATCCCACCCTCCCCTGGCTCCACCCCCCAAATCTCCAGGTATTTCCCAACCCGGAGCCGACAACCCCAACTAACGGTTCGACTCAGGAGGACAACAGCTTTTAAGTGCTGGAAGGACCACATGGTCAAAAAGCCTGCCTGGGACTAGGATTTTTACCCTGTTCCTTTTGCATGGAAATCATTGTTGGCCAGACAGGAAACAGGAAACGACTGCATCAACAACCATGGAAACGAGGACATTCAGCTGGACTCTGGAGGGAACCAGGAAAGGGATGGTCGAGAATGAGCGAGCAAGTATATGGCACCGGTCAGAGCCAAAACCAGGCCCGGGGCTGCTTCATAGCTTCCTCCCCAACAACCAAAAGATCCCCGAGCTTTGCAAAGATTAGAAGCAGAATTCCAGTGGCCAAACCTGGATGGCAAGCTTGAGAGTCCACACATCTATCGTGTTTCCTCCCAGGAGCTCTGGAAGGTATACATGGTTCTCCTCTTTGGTGTAGTGGTTAGGAGCGCGGACTCTAATCTGGGAGAACCGTCTTTGATCCCCCACTCCTCCACGTGCAGCTGCTGGTGTGACTTTGGGTCAGTCACAAGTTCTCTCAGAGCTGATCTCTCACGAGCAGTCCTCGAAAGAGCTCTCTCAACCCCACCTGCCTCACAGGGCGTCTGTTGTGGGGAGAGGAAGGGAGAGGAGACGGTAAGCCGCTCTGAGACTCCTTCAGGTAGTGAAGGGCGGGGTATAAATCCAATCTCTTCTTCTTCTCCAGTATATCGTCACAACAACCTAGAGTTGCCAGTCTTCAGGGAGTTGCTGGAGAGCTCCAGGAGTTACCACTGGTCTCCAGGCAATGGAGATCAGTTCCCCTGAAGAAAATGGCTTCTTTGGGAGGTGGACTTCATGGCATTATACACTGCTGAGGCCCCTCCCCTCCCCAAACCCCACCTTCCCAAAGCTCCACCCCCAACATCTCCAGGAATTTCCCAACCCAGATCTGGCAACCGTACAACAGCCCTGCGAGATAGGTGAAGCTGAGATAGAATGGGAAGAAGAAGAAGAGGAGGAGGAGGAGGAGACTGGATTTATACTCCGCCCTTCACTACCTGAAGGAGTCTCAGAGGGGCTTACAATCTCCCTTCCCTTCCCGTCCCCACAACAGACACCCTGTGAGGTAGGTGGGGCTGAGAGAGCTCTTTCGAGAACTGCCCTTGAAAGAATGGCGCTGAGAGAACTTGTGACTGACCCAAGGTCACACCAGCAGCTCCATGTGGAGGAGTGGGGAATCAAACCCAGTTCTCCCAGAGTAGAGTCTGCACTCCTAACCGCTGCACCACACTGGCAAAGGACTCCCAGTGGCTGGATGAGGGTTTGCACCACAACCACTGCACCACAGAGGCAATAGAGAGTGCCGGGGGTGGGATAAACTCTTTCCCCCTGCCAGTCAATTTCCTCCTGTAGCCTCCCCACCCCACCCCTGCAATGCTTCCTTTCTATGGTTGTGGGTGAAAGCATTAGGCAGGGAAAGGATGATGCGCTCACTCAGTCGTAGGACCGCCAGCTCCGCGTTAGTAAATTCCATTGCAGTTTGCAGCAATAGAACCAAGTTCGAGTCCAGCAGCACCTTTAGGACCAACAAAGTTTAATTCCGGGTGTAAGCTTTTGTGTGCCTGCACACTTCTTCCAGGGGAACCAAGTTCAAGTTCAGCGGCACCTTTAAGAACAACAAAGTTTAATTCTGGATGTAAGCTTTTGTGTTTATGCACACTTCTTCCAGGGGAACCAAGTTCGAGTCCGGCGGCACCTTTAAGAACAACAAAGTTTAATTCTGGATGTAAGCTTTTGTGTGCATGCGCACTAGATTCTTCAGTTTGCAGCAATGGTAGAAACGGTGTGAATTATGCTCCAGGAATTAACATTTTGGTAAATGTTACTTATTGCCTTCTATGTATACTTCCAGGCTGCGTTTAGCAAAATCTTACATCCGATTCAACAAATTTCCTTTAGCATAGGGCAGGCTAGGGTGGGATATAAGCTGAATAAGATAAAATAAGATAAGCTTTTGTAATCATACGTCGTGCCGCAAGGTTTGCCTTTTCATTTTTGCCGCAACGAAGTAATCGAAGTGGTGTAATGCTGAGCATGTTCACTTAGAGTCTGGGAGAGCCAGGTTCAAATTCCCATTCTGCCATGAAAGCTCACTGGGTGACCTGGTGCCAGTCACTCTCTCTTTCTCTCTCAGCCTGGCCTACCTCGCAGGGTCGCTGTGGAGGTAAAACCGGAGAACCGCATATGCTGCACTGAGCTCCTCTGTGGAAGATCGAGATGGGTCGCCGTGTTAGTCTGTCTGTAGCAGCAGAGAAGAGCAAGAGTCCAGGAACACCTTAAAGACTAACAAAATCTGTGGCCGGGTCGCAGCTTTTGTGAGTCACGGCTCACTTCTTCAGATACGAAGTTTGCAGCAATAGAACAACAACATCTCTGAAGAAGTGAGCAGCGACTCGCGAAAGCTCCTACCCTGCCACAAATGCTGTTAGTCTTAATGTACTAACTCTTACTCTTCCCTCTGAGGTAAAGGTAAAGGTTTCCCTTGCTCGAAAGCCAGTCGAGTCCGACTCTAGGGTTGCGGGGCTCATCTCCGTTTCCAAGCCGAAGATCCGGCGCTGTCCGAAGACGTTTCCGTGGTCATGTCGCTGGCATGACTAAACACCAAGGTGCACGGAACGCTGTTCCCTTCCCACCGAAGTGGGACCTATTTATCTACTTGCAATGTCTTGCTTTCGAACTGCTAGGTTGGCAGGAGCTGGAACTAGAGACGGGAGCTCACTCCGTCATGCGGCACACTCGGGTCTCGAACTGCTGAACTACCGACCTTCCACAGCCTGCAGTTCAGCATCTTAACCACTTGAGCCACCGCAGCTCCCCCTCTGAGGTAGGGTGGGATAAAGATGTGCTATTTTGAACACAGCAACCCCAGTAGAATTTAGCCAAGCATATGTTTTTTAAAAAACGGATTGAATGTTTATGTGACCTGGAAAGTGCAGTGTGGCCACTGAGTCAGCTATTCCTGGATCTCTTCTTCCCTTTAACTGATGCTCTCACTTTTCCTGTTCGAGTCAATCCAGAGAGCGGAGCTCTCTTCAAGAGAGCCGCCATCTTGGAATGTGCCGTCACACCCAACGGGCCTTCAGCTTTGTTCTCCGAGGCCTGCATCATGCTCTTGGCTGCCGTCTCCTCGCCGTGTGCGGTGGTTTCCTCCCAGAATGCACTTCTCCTCTCCAGCCCCGGCCTTTCAACACCCCCACACAAACACGCTACCCCCCCCCAACCCATCCTCCTTTCTCCTGAGGGTCCTCTGCTCCGGCTACTCCGGGATCTCTGGCTAGAAAACAGGAAGCCGTCCCCAGCGTGATGCAGCGGAAACGAGACCAAAAAAAAAAAAAAATGAAACGGCAGCGAGGAAGCGGGCGGAAGCTGGCAGGATATTTGGAACGGGCCCCGTGAATTCTTGAGCTTATCTTTGTCCTACAGAAGCCCAGCATTCTTTGCAAAACAGCAAGCAGCTGGAGCGTGGCCCACCGCCGAGGCTTTGCTGGGATGGGGCTTGCAGGCCCTGGCACCGGAGGCAAGGCTTTCCCGCCGCTGCCGCGGTGACTTCAGGCTGCCCTGGGACAGGTGCTGGAGCCAGACATTATTATCCTGTAAATGAGGTCCTCTGGCCAGACCTCACTGTGGCCCTGGAGCTTCCAGGTGGAGGAAAGGAGGATTTTCATCATTTCAGAGGGCAGCCATCTTGGTCTGCAAGAAGAAGAAGAAGAGGAAGACGAAGAAGAAGACGAAGAAGAAGAAAAAGAAGAAGACGAAGAAGAGGAGGAGGAGGAGGAGGAGATTGGATTTATACCCCACCTTTCACTCGGAGTCTCAGAGTGGCTTACAAACTCCTTTCCCTTCCCCTCCCCACAACAGACACCCTGTGAGGTAGGTGGGGGCTGAGAAAGCTCTGAGAGAAACTGCTCTTTTTCAAGGACAGCTGTGCCAGAACTATGGCTTGCCCAAGGTCATCCAGCAGGTGCAAGTGGAGGAGTGGGGAATCGAACCCCAGATTAGAGTCCGCGGACTTAACCACTACACCAAAGTGGCTCAAGAGAACAGCAAGATTTGAGTCCAGTCGTACCTTAGAGACAGACCAACAAGTTTTTATTTATTTATTTATTTGATTTATAGCCCCGCCCTCCCCTTGGTGTTTAGTCGTGCCGGCCACATGACCACGGAAACGTCTTCGGACAGCGCTGGCTCTTCGGCTTGGAAACGGAGATGAGCACCACAACCCTAGAGTCGGATTCGACTGGCTTTCGAGCAAGGGAACCTTTACCTTTTACCTCCCCACCAAAGCAGGCTCAGGGCGGCTTACAAGGCCATTGGCGACATAAAAACAATAAAAACAGTTAACATCACAAAAACACATTCCGAAGGTGCTATGAGTACGCGATGGCAAAGATTGTTCTTAACCGGCTGCAGTATAATCAGCAAGAGTTGTAAGGCTGGTGACTGGCTCCTAGGCACATTGTTTCACGGTACGGGTGGGTGTGGATGTTGAAGCAGGCAGCCAGGACGGATTATAGGGCCTAGCTAACCTGGTTGATGTTAGCAGTTTAATATGGCGTATGTAAGCTCTTGAGACTCAGCACTCAGGTATCTGATGAAGAGAGTTTCTGAGTCTCGAAATCTTATCTCCCCCCCAAAAAAAATCTGGTTGGCCTTTAAGGTCCTACTGGACTCAAATCTAGGATTTTGATTGTTTGGGCAGAGAGAGGAAAACGTCTGCATCATCTGCCTTTTATTTTATTTATTTTTAATCTACTGAACTAAACCAAATCTTGTCCAGAAGAGCTCTCGTTTTGAACATATTATGTAATAGATAGATAGATAGATAGAAGATAGATAGATAGATGATTGATAGATAGATAGATGATAGATAGATAGATGATAGATGATAGATAGATAGATGATAGATAGATAGATGATAGATAGGATAGATAGATAGATAGATAGATAGATAGATAGATAGATGATAGATAGATAGATAGATAGATTGATAGATAGATAGATAGATGTTGATAGATAGATAGATAGATAGATAGATAGATAGATAGATAGATAGATAGATAGATAGATGATAGATAGATAGATAGATGTGTGTGTGTGAGAGAGAGAGAGACAGAGAGATAAACAGAAAGAAAGATGGACATAGAGAGACAGACGACAGACAGATACAGACAGACAAATAGATACACATAAATAGGCAGATAGATGGATAGACATAGATAGATAGACAGACAGACAAATAGACAGACAGACAGATAGATGATAGATAGATAGATGATAGATAGATAGATAGACTAGCCCGATACCCGTGTTTCGCTATGGTATTTAACTTCCGTAAATCCAGTTATAATGATGTAAAGTTTGAAATGTACCATTTGTTGTAGGAATTCTAATGGAGAAGATTGTAGTGTAAAAAATGAAGTGAGACATATGTACTTCCCCCCCCCTCTACTGAAGGACCTCTCTGTAGACTGCTAGGGCGGGCTCCCTCATGGTTTTAAGCACCCTGCAACCGTTGCTGCACCTGACAGACAACCACCTGTTAGGTGTAGGAGGTGGGGGGAGTGTGTTGGAAGCTATCAGAGAGGCTGGGCCAGCAGCATCACTAAGGTAATCCCCCCTTGGGAACAAGACAACATATCTGATGAGTATAAAATTAACATGAGAATAATTTTACTCCTCTGATCCCTTTCCTTCTCCTTTCCTCATTAGCTAAGAACTCTCCTGTAACATTAGTTGCTGTAGATTTTCTGGGATGTGTGGCCATGGTCTTGGCATTGTAGAACCTGATGTTTCACCACTAACCGTAACTAGCATCCTCAGAGGTATAAACACAGAAAGATCCCACTGTGGAGGCGGGGTTGGCAGGATCACTAAGGCATTACTGCTGGGGCAGGCTCCCTCGTGGCTTTAAGCACCCTGCAACTGCTGTTGCACCTGACAGACAACTGCCTGTCAAGTGTAGGGGGGAGGAGCATGTTTGAAGCCATAAGGAGGCTGGGTCAGCAGCATTACTGCACCTCACAGGTGGTTATTGGCCATTCCTGATTTCCTCAACTGTCATGAGCTCTCTGCAGTCTCCTGTCACTGATGTTTTAACCTCAGAACACTGAGCTCTGCAGCTGACCAATCAGAGAGTGGGGGGTGCAAGGAGGCAGCAGTCTGGCAGCTGCATAGGAATCAATGGGGGGAGCACATTTTACCCCTTTTGACCCCTTTAGGGGTCAAATTTCTAAAAATTCAGATTAGAGTCTGCTGCTCTTAACCACTGCTTACTACTTACTACTACTATTACTACTACTTACTTACTACTACTACTTCTTCTTCTTTGAATTTTAGAATTTTAACTGCATTTGTCATGATTTACATGTTTGAAGTTTTTATGTGTTTTTGGTGAGTATTGTGTGTATGTATGCCTGGAAGTCATGGTTGACTTCTGGCGACCCCTAGTGGGACATGTACATTTCAGAGAGGTGGCTGTTGCCTGCCTCTGCATTTCAACCTTGGTATTCCTAGGAGGTCTCCCCTCCAAGTACCTGCCCGGGTTGGCCCTGCTTCGCTTCCGAGATCTGAGAAGATCAGACTTGACTGGGCTAACCAGGTAAGGGTGAAGTTTTTATTTTTGTCACCTTGTGGACCCCAGTTGGATGGAAGGACCGCATAAAATGTGTTAGATCAATAGAATAAATATTTTCTCAGGAGGAGACGAAGATACAACGCATGATGGGTTTTGTAGCCTTCAAGGCACATAAACACTTGGGCTGGACATTGTCCCCCCCGCCCCACGTTCTCTCCTGCTGCTGCAAAGGTTTTCTTCTGCTGGGCGTTCCAGAGAGGCTTAATGCTGGATAATAACTGAGCCGATATATTCTGCACCAACTAGCGTTCCCAAATTGATTTTGAGGGGAGGCCAATGTACAGTGGACGACAGTTGTCTAGTCTCCGTGTCACTGTGACATGGATCCAGGTAGCCAGATCTGGTGGAGGAAGGGTTAAATTCAGTCTCCCTCTATACTATGGTACCCATCCAAATTCAGCCACTCATGGCCCTCTAAAAAAACCCAGTCGATGAGTTGTAATTAGTTGAGAGCCAGTTTGGTGTAGTGGTTAAGTGTGCGGACTCTAAGCTGGGAGGACCGGGTTCGATTCCCCACTCCTCCACTTGCACCTGCTGGTGTGACCTTGGGCAAGCCGTAGTTCTGATAAGAGCTGTTCTTGAAAAAGAGCAGTTTCTCTCAGAGCTCTCTCAGCCCCACCTACCTCACAGGGTGTGTGTTGTGGGGAGGGGAAGGGAAAGGAGTTTGTAAGATGCTCTGAGACTCCTTTGGGTAGTGAAGGGCATGGGGTATAAATCCAATCTCTTCTTCTCTAATCCTGGGAGATCTCCAGCCACCACCTGGATGTTGGCAACCCTAGTTGTTTCCCGGGGTCAGCCCTGGCCAGGCCCCGCCTGTTGTTGTTTGGCCCCCAACTTCAGTGAGATTATATGGCAAATGTTCAGCAACAATTCAGATAATAATCCACACCAGCATTCGCAGAAGCGATACATTCTGGGCAAAATTTCGTTTCGGCTCTTGACCTTTTGCGACTTCTTCTCTCCCGAAATTTCATCTCGGGAAGGCCTCTTTCTGCTCCCTGCCTTCGTAGAGTTTGTTTACTACAGAGGAAATCTGCGGAGCCGGCTTTGTTTTTTTGCTTTTCCACACCCGCCTCTTGCAGTGAGAAAAAGGATGTCGCACATCTGGGGACGAAGAAAGAAACCCAGCCTCATGCTTCCGACAGAGACCATTGCTACACATTGGGGGGGGGTTGTCAATGCCAGGTGCACTTTAGGAGGTATCATCGGGGGGGGGGGTGTGTGGAATAGGACAAAGCACAGAGAAGGGAGAATAAAATGTCAATCATGACCATATAATTTCGCCAACTGCATTGTCTGATACCTCAGGACACGGCTGGGTTCGGCATCCTGTTGTTTTTCCCACCGTCGGCATCAGGAAAAAGCTGGGGTTTGTAAATACGGGAAAACAAAACAACAAGACCCCTGACCTCCCCCCCTCCCCAATTCCGTGCTCTTTCCTGCCCCCTTCCCCACAACTCCCTTCTTCCAAACCACCTGCTTCAAGGGAAGCGATTTTTCACCCGGAGAGGAAATGCGGGGTGCTAATTTCTATCCCAGGTTGGGACTATAAAGGCGGCGGAGGGGGGTGCTCCCTCAATCCTTCCCCAGCCTAAAAATGGACGGCAAACAGGTTGTGCCCCCCGGGAGTTCCACGACCGTTGCACCTGGGATGCCTGCCCTTGAGTGGCCCATCCCCCACCCGTAAGTAAGTGTTGGGGGATATCCTGGAAAGACACTGCAGGCCGGCGGCATCAAAGGAAAGCAAGCCCGGAGACAGGAAGCACCGGGGTCGATTTCCATCTATTGGTGGAGTAGTTGTTGTTGACATTTACTTTGGATTGCAAGTTCCGGTTGGAGGCAGGTGACAGTTTACGGTCAGAGAGCCAAAAGCCGTATGACAGAAGCAGTGTTACTCTTGGTGTGAGCTCACATTTCGAAGCCCTTGGGTTCTGTTATTAGAGAGTCAACATGGAATGTTTCCTTCAAGAGTTGATAAGTAGTAATCCTTTGGCGGCAAAAAAGATAAGATCTTTGGCGGCAAAAAAGATAAGATTAAGGCTAGGATTCAGCGCAAGTTAGTGAAGGGATAACTTAATGTGATGTATAAGGATTGTGTTTGTATTTATGTTTTGTTATGGCCAATGGCTAATACAATAAACTTGATGATGATGATAAGTAGTAATCGATAAGAACTGGGATTGCTACACGCTCAGATAAAGCAAATATTGTGAAACGAATTGTTGACATTGCACAGCACTCGTTAGCATGTGAGCGATAACAGATGAGAATTTTCTACAGAATTACTACAGTAAACGATTTTGCAACATATCTTTATTGACTCTTCATTATTCTTGTCACAGATGTTGTTTTTGGATTTCCATTTCCTCCCGTGATCTCTCATTTTTGGCTCCCACCTGGAGGTTCGGAACGCTACCACCACCCTTCCTCTAATGGGAGGGCGTGCTGTTGGCTGGCTATTGACCTGAATTGGTTCCCCGTCTTCCAGTTTTCTGAGATTTGCATGAGAGCAAGCAGTCAGCAAATCCAGATTTGGTGATCATATAAATGGGAGGGAGGGAGAGTGGGAGGATGGAAGGAAGGAAGGAAGGAAGGAAGGAAGGAAGGAAGGAAGGAAGGAAGGA
>NW_015177143.1:68308-78139 GCF_001447785.1 Gekko japonicus
CCGAAAACACTTTTGATTTAATTTCAACCCGTTGGTTCTGGTCCAACCTCCTGGGGCAACAGAAAACAACTCTGCACCATCCTCTATAGGACAGCCCTTCAAGTACTTGAAGATGGTGATCATATCAAAGAAGGAAGGGAGGGAGGGAGGGAAGGTGAATCAGACCCATCTCGGGACCAACGGGCAAAGTTGGCCCAGCAAGCTGGGAAAGAGCTATGGAGCACCAACATGGCAAGGAGGCAAAATGTATCGTGGGTATTATGTTTTCATGAATCCAAGTCTTTCCAGATGTGGTGCTCTTTCTGCTCCGCGCTTCAAAGGCTCTCGAGTTCTGATGAAGCCACGAACGCGTGGGAAGATGAGAAGAAGGGGAGGGATTCAAAGTTCGACGTTTCTTCTTCTCCTGCCCGCCCGGCCCAGCTCTGTGTGTGAGAGCTTCCCTCGCACACGTGTGCGGTCCTCTGGCCTCCATACGTTATGTTAGCGAAATGTGCTAACAAGATGGGAGCATTTTTCTTGGCTTTGGGACGTGGGTTTCGGTGCGCGCGGAAGAAACACGGAGTGTTTCCGCATGGTTCTCTCGAGGCCTTGGCGGCCTGCCTAGTGCTCGACAGCCATTGTGGCTCTCCAGGCCTGTGTGCAGGCAAGGCCATTTGGAGTCAAGATGCCTGTTTGGGGAGGGTGCTGTTTCTCAGGGTGCGTGGGGGGCCTTTCCCGGGAGGTGTGGCCAGTTGCCAGGGGACACTGGTGAGTTACGAGGCGGCTCGAAAGCATTCCGCTCGGAGGGAACTGGGCGCAGGAGCCAATTCCCATCTGTTTCCCAGAACTGCGCTCATAATTCAGATTTGGGGTCAGCCTTCATGAGGGGGGTCCTCCTTGGGTCCCTGGCCTCCAGGTAGGGGATGTCTCAGGATCACGACCGATCTACAGAGGTCGGTTCCCCTGAAGAAAATGGTTGCTTTGGAGGGTAGACTCTATGGCATCAGACTTAGGGTTTGTTGCTGTACAGTTGCACAGTCGAGTCCGACTCTTTGCGACCCCGTGGACCACATCATGCCAGGCCCTCCTGTCTTCTGCCGTCCTCCAGAGTTTGCTCAGCTTCACATTCGTTGCCTCGATAACACTGTCTGACCATCTCATCCTTTGCCGTCCCCGTCTTCTTTGACCTTCAATCTTGGGAAAGGGTCTTCTCCAGTGCTCATTTGGGGGCCAAAGTATTTGAGCTTCAGCTTCAGTATCTGGCCTTCCAGGGAACAGTCAGGGTTGATTTCTTTTAGGATTGACTGATTCGATCTCCTTGCTGTCTAAGGGACTCTCAAGAGTCTTCTCCAGCACCATAGTTCAAAAGAATCTATTCTTCGGCGCTCGGCCTTTTTGGACTGGCAGGAGTAGGATTGTTAGCTCTGGGTTGGGAAATACCTGGAGTTCTGGTGGGGTGGAGTCTGGGGAGGGCGGGGTTTGGAGGGTAGAGGAGTCTCACCAGGGTACAAGGCCATAGAGTCCACCTTCCAAAGCAGCCGTCTTCTCCAGGGCAACTGGTTTCTGTAGTCTGGAGATCTGTTATAATAGTGAGAGATCTCCAAGGGCCACCTGGAGGTTGGTAACTCTAGGCAGCAGGGCTGTGGGTAGGGATACAGGGCACCATGATGCCAGCTGTGGGTAGGGTTGCCAGGTCCCTCTGGGCAGCTGGGGTGGGATGGGGTGTGGGGAGGGAGTCTCACCCCACGTTTCAGCAACTTGCCCACGTGACTTCCAATGTGACCCAGAAGTGACTTAGGCACATCAGGGACGTCGGGGTGATGCTCTGGTTTTTCGGGTGAAAACTCTATGGTAGAAATAGCTTCTACCATAGAGTTTTCACCCCCAAAAAACAGAGCATCGCCCCGAGGTCCCTGATGTGCCTAGGTCACTTCTGGGTCATGTTGGAGTCACATAAGTATGTAACTGAAATGTTGGGTGTTCCTCCCCTTGGGGGGTAAGTCCCCCCCCTGCCAACCAGCTGATCAGCAGCCGAGAAGTGGGGCCTAGCAGGGTCTGGCATCCCTAGCTGCGGCATGACATCACTTCTGGTAAAAAAAAAAAAGTGGAAGTGACACGGGTAGCTATAGAAATCTCTGGAAACACCATGGTTTTACCACGGAGTTTCCGGCAATTCCTAGAGGTACTCTTTGTCACTTTCATTTTTTTTTTACCATAATGTGACACTACAGTGCACTCTGTAGGGTTGCCAACCTCCAGATGGGGCCTGGAGATATCCAAGAATTGAGAACCAACCAAGATCAGTCCCCTGGGACAAAATGGCTGCTCTGGAGGGTGGACTCTATGGCATTATATGCTGCTGAGGTCCCTCCCCTCCACAAACTCCACCTTCCCCAGGCTCCACCCCCAAATTACTAGGAATTTCCCAAGCTGGAGTTGGGAACTGTATAAAGTTCCATTTCCTTTTTTTTACAGCAGCTTTGCTGGCTGCCATTTTGTTTCAGGGCTCTGCTCAAGGTGCCGGTTTTGAACTTCGAAGTCCTCCACGGCCTGGGACTTTTCTGCCTGAAGGACCACCAATATGCTAAAGATTAAACCCCCTCTCTGTTCAGCTGGCTGGCAGGGGAAGAGGGGGGGCAGCTGTGTGGCCTCCGTTGCCGGCCGCCGAGTCTTCTCCCTGCTAGCAAGCAGGGAGATTCCATTGGCAAGGGAGCATGGAAATCCTGTGGGGCTGTCCCTTTAAGGGAGGGGGCGTAGCCCCCAATAGCCCCACCGTAGCTACAGGCCGGGCAACCTGGGCCATCCGGGTCAAAGGTGATAAGGTGAACAACACAGTAGAAAAGGGTGAACCATCACCATGACCACCCTTCACCAGCACTTAGCATTGCCAACCTCCAGATGGTGGCTGGAGATCCCCCAAAATGACAATGGGCCTCCAGACAACAGAGATCTGTTATCCTGGAAAAAATGGCTGCTTTGGGAAATGAACTGTATACACCGTCCCCAAATCCTGCCCTCCCCAGGCTCCACCCCCAACACCCCCAGGTATTTCACAACCCAGAGGTGGCAACGCTGCCACCTGCAGGAAAAAAATAGCTGTCATCACCACTGAGCGGCTTTTACCATTAAAAAAAAACACCCTTGGCAATGCTGATTCTGTGAACCTGGGCAGATCATGAGAAGGGAGGGCAGGAAGGGTTGCCTCAGTGCTTAGTTCTCGTGGCCCTTCCTTACACGCCCAGGGAAACGCCGATTGCCACTTTGGGGTCAGGAAGCCATTTTTCTACAGGCCGGTTTGGCTGGGGATCCTGGAAGGGGTTTTTTGGTCATCTTCTGGGCAGGGAACAGGAGTCACTGGAGGTGTATGTGGGGGGAGGTATTTGTGAATTTCCTGCACTGTGCAGGAGGTTGGACCAGATGACCCTGGAGGTCCCTTCCAGCTCTGTGATTCTATGATTCTTTTCTATGATTCCATGATCCCAAATTTCTCACACAACATGCCATCTGGGGGAAGGGAGTGAGGGGAAGTGTGTGTGAGGGGGAGGTATTTGTGTATGTGTGTAAGGAAAGTGCGTGTATGTGAGGGGGAATGTGTGTGCGTGCGTGAGGGGGGAGGTTTTTGTGCATGTGTGTGTGAGGAGGGTGTATGTGTGTGAGGGGGAGGTATTTGTGTATGTGTGTGAGGAAGGTGTGTGTGTGTGAGGGGGAGGTATTTGTGTGTGTGTGTGAGGAGGGTGTATGTGTGTGAGGGAGAGGTATTTGTGTGTGTGTGAGAGAGAGAGGAGGGTGTATGTGTGTGAGGGGGAGGTATTTGTGTATGTGTTTGAGGAAAGTGTGTGTGTGCATGAGGGGGAGGTATTTGTGTGTGTGTGTGTGTCTGTGAGGAGGGTGTATGTGTGTGGGGGGAGGTATTTCTGCATGTGTGTGAGGAAGGTGCGTGTGTGTGAGGGGGAGGGATTTGTGTGTGTGTGAGGGGGAGGTGTGTGTGTGTGAGGGTATGTATGTTTGTGTGAGGGGGAGGTATTTGTGTATGTGTGTGAGGAAGGTGCGTGTATGTGAGGGGGAATGTGTGTGTGTGTGTGTGAGGGGGAGGTGTGTGTGTGTGAGGGTATGTATGTTTGTGTGAGGGGGAGGTATTTGTGTGTGTGAGAAAGGGAGTGTGTGTCTCTGAGGTACTTGTGTGTGTGAGAGAGGGGGGAGGTATTTGTGTGTGTGAGAGAGGGGGGTGTATTTGTGTGTGTGTGAGGGGTGTATGTGAGGGGGAGTGTGTGTGAGGGGGAGATATTTATGTGTGTGTGAGGTGGGTGTATGTGAGGGGGAGTATGTGTGTATTTGTGTGAGGGGTGTGTGTTTGTGTGTGTGAGAGAGGGGGGTGTATGTGAGGTGTGTGTGCCTGTGAGGGGGACGTATTTGTGTGTGTGGGGGGGAAGGGGAGTGTGTGTGGGGGGGGAGGTATTTGTGAATTTCCTGCATTGTGCAGGTGGTTGGACCAGGCGTACTGATTTGTTTAGCTGTGGAACCTGACACCCTGGACGTCCCTTCCAGCTCTGTGATTCTCTGATTCTGTTCTACGATTCTGTGATTCCAAATTTCTCATACAACATGCCTTTCCTCTGTTCCTTTCACCCTTCCAGAATACAGAGCCCACCTCCTGTTTTCAGAAACGTGAGGCCTCAGGGCTGGGAAACGTTCGTTCTCTACCTGCCACGGCACTCCCGTTTCATGTAGGCCCGTGTAAAGAATGACCGCCAGTGGCGATGGTATCTGAACTGGCAGAAGGGAGGAGCGAGAGAGATTCTTTCTCTTGAACTGTCAGGTGCGGCCGACGCCCCAAAGAACATTCCGGAGACCAGAGAGCTCAGGCGTGGCTGGCAGTGGGTCAGCGAGAACCTGTTTAACTAGGTGGAACGTTGAACGGAAAAGGGCCCTGAAGGAGGAGAACAGTTGGCGGGAAAACTGGTTCTGTTCTTTAAAACCTTAAATTTATTTCCCTCACCCACTTCTCCGAGGAGACAGCAAGGAGAGACTGAGAACAGGTACTGTGCCTCTAAAGGGTTTGCTTGACAGAGCGTACTAATGGTTAGAGTAGGGTTGCCAGGTCTGGGTTGGAAAATACCTGGAGACTTTGGGGGTGGATCCAGGAGAGGGCGAGGTTCGGGGAGGGGCCTCAGCATGGTACAGTGCCACGGAGTCCACCCTCCAAAGCAGCCATTTTCTCCAGGGGAGATGATCTCTGTCAGCTGGAGATCTCCAGGCTCCACCAGGAGGCTGGCAACCCTAGGTTATAGTGTCAGACTAGGATCTGGGAGACCTAGATTTGAATCTCCGCTCTGCCATGGAAGCTCACTGGGTGTCCTTAGGCCAGTCACACTCTCTCAGCCTACCCCACCTTGCAGGGGTGTTGTGAGGATGACATGGAGGGCTGCTATAGGTTGAGACATTCCTGGAGATTTTGGGGGTGGAGCCCAGTGAGGGGAAGATTTGGGGAGGAGAAGCAGTTCGGTGGGTTACAATGTCATATAGTTAAGGATGCCTGCTCTGGGCTGGGAAGTTCTTGGAGACTTGGGAGGGTGGAGTTTGAGGAGGAAAGGAGGAGGAGGAGGAGATTGGATTTATAGCCCGCCCTTCACTACCTGAAGGAGTCTCAGAGCGGCTGACAATCTCCTTTCCCTTCCCCTCCCCACAACAGACTGGCTCACCAAACCACTACACCAAACTTGGAGTCTCAGAGTGGCTTAGAGAGCCAGTTTGGGGTAGTGGTTAAGTGTGCGGACTCTAATCTGGGAGAACCGGGTTTGATTCCCCACTCCTCCACTTGCACCTGGCTGGATGACCTTGGGCGAGCCGTAGTTCTGATAAGAGCTGTTCTTGAAAAAAGAGCAGTTTCCGTCAAGAGCTCTCTCAGCCCCGCCTACCTCACAGGGTGTCTGTTGTGGGGAGGGGAAGGGAAAGGAGTTTGTAAGCCGCTCTGAGGCACCTTTGGGTAGTGAAGGGCGGGGTATAAATCCAATCTCTTCTCTTCTTCTTACAATCTCCTTTCCCTTCCCCTCCCCGCAACAGACACCCTGTGAGGTGGGTGGGGCTGAGAGAGCTCTTTCGAGAACTGTCCTTGAGAGAACAGCTCTGAGAGAACTTATGACTGACCCAAGGTGAGCCTAGAGGTGAGTCAAACTGGCTCTCTGGAAGTGAGCAGTGACTCATGAAAGCGCATCTCCTGCCACAAATTGTGTTAGTCTTTAAGGTGCCACTGGACTCTTGCTCTTTTCTACTGCTGCAGACAGACTAACATGGTTACCCATCAAGATCTGACAAGACCGAGCTATACTGTACTATTCCACACATCCCCAGATCCTGTTTTGCGCATTCTCTCACACAGACACACAAAATCACTGGAAATCATCAGCATTCCAATATGTATTCACCAGATTCTGGGCGAAGAGTTGATTGCCTTTCTCATTTTTAATATTGTTTTTGCCTCCATATCTCTGAAAAACATTTGTGGGCCGCCCCTCTCTAGCAGGCGTGTTGTCTTGTAAAGATTTCTTAAAATGCTGGTGAAAACCATTGCCACTGCGTTTCCAGAGGAACGTAACTTTGCCCAAAGTCAGTTACACTGCACAGTTATAGGGAATTTCTCAGGGTGGGGGGGAAGGTACCTAGCTTGTATTCTGCGAGCTTTACTTTTGCTTCCAAAGATCTGGGGTGAACATTTCAAAACTATTTCCAATAAATGTTTGGTCCAGACTTTGCAATATGGCTTGTTCGGCCCATTTGTTACTGTAGTTATGACTTTATTAGGGCTGATTTAGAGTAACATCTGAAACCGATTTAAGGCTTAAATCCGAGGATGACAGTGACGAGCTCCAGGCGGACCTCCACAAACTGAGCGAGTGGGCGAGAATGTGGCAAACGAAGTTCAATGTTGGAACGTGTAAGGTGATGCACGTTGGGACAAAAAAAATCCCAACTTCAAGGGTAGGCTAATGGGGTCTGAACTTGCTGAGAGGGGAAGAGATCTTGGGGTTGTAGTGGACAGCTTGATGAAAGTGTCAACCCGGTGTGCTGCAGCGGCAAAAAAGGCAAACTCTATGTTAGGGATGATTAGGAAAGGGAGTGAGAATCAAACAGCCAATATTGTAGTGCCCCGGTATAGATCTATGGTGAGGCCTCATTTGGAACACTGTGTACAGTTCTGGTCACCGTATCTCGAAAAGGACGTTGCAGAGCTGGAAAAAGCGCAGGGGAGGGCAACCAAGATGATTAGAGGGTTGGAGCACCTTCCGTATGGGGAAAGGCTGCAAAGTCTGGCATTCTTCGGTTTACAAAAGAGATGGCTAAGAGGGGACATGATAGAGGTTTATAAAATGATGCATGGGATGGAAAGAGTTGACAAAGAGAAAGCCTGGTTCTAGGGATGCCAACTCTGGGTTGGGAAATTTGGGTACAGCCCATGGGGGCAGGGTTCGGGGAGGGACCACTGCATCCCGTGAAACTAACGGGCAGTAGGTTCAGGATGGACAAAAGGAAATACCTCTTTACACAGCAAGTGATTTAAATGTTGAATTCACTACCAGAGGACGTAGTTTTGGCCACAGGAATAAACAGCTGTAAAAGGGGATTAGACCGATTCATGGAGGATAGGTCTATCAGTGGCTACTAGCCATGGTGACTAAAAGGAACCTCCACATTCAGAGGCAGTAAACCTCTGGACCCCAGTGCCAGGAGGCAACATCAGAGGAAGGCCTTGGCGTGTATTTCCTGTTGCTGGCTCTCCGGAGGATCTGGTTGGCCATTGCATGAGATGGGATGCTGGACGAGATGGACTGACTTAGATTTTCTGATCCAGCAGGAGAAAAGAGCCAGAGTCCAGAAGCACCTTAAAGACTAACAAAATTTGTGGCGGGGGATGAGCTTTCGTGAGTCACTGCTCTGGAACCTGAGCGGTCATCTTCAGGGGTCATTTCAGAAAAAGAGGTGCAGGAGCTCATTAGCATAACTCATTTGCATATGCCACACCCCCTGACATCACCGGAAGTGTGTCAGAAGGCAACACCCACCACTCAGGCTCCACTGGACTGTTTTGAATTGCTAGCTATGGAGGGGGGGAACATGCAGATCTGTCCTCACAGAGAAGGGAGAGCTTGTACCTGAAGACAGGCCTGGGGGTGTTCTGCAACTTACCTGGCTGCTTCTTGCTCCTCGTGGCCCGACTGAGGGCTGCTGGGAGCAGGGGGCGGGGCTTGTTGCATGTGCCCTCCCCCTGGGCTCCTTACTGCCGGAGCTCCGCTCCTATGCGCTCCCGCAGGAAATGACCCCTACCCATCTTCATCCTGATCCAGCAGGGTTCTTCTAACATTCTCATGTTCTTAAGTACGGAGCTGAAATGTTAATTTCATATGTATTTTGAATCGGTCTCAGACCTCTACTTGGACAAACATGGCGGGGGGAGAGTCCACTGGATCCCACTTTCAGTTGTATCAGAGGATCCCTTGATCCCCTGGAATGGAGGATTACCAAGGGATGCAGATGGGGGTCTGGGGATCAATGACACCCCCCCCCAATCTGTGAGCAGATGTCAATCTGCTAGCTCAAAGAGAGGCGTTTTGATTTTCTAAGCCTCTGAGTAAAATGCCCTGCAAGTCTTAATTCAGATTTTTTTAAAAATCTAGTGTTGAGTATCAGAGGTTTGAGGACTGCTGGAACACAACATCAAAACAGAGCTGGTGTGGTATAGCCAGGAGTCATTTCCTGCGGGACCGCACAGGAGAAGAGCTCTGGCAGTAAGGAGCCCAGGGGGCGGGCACATGCAACAAATCCCACCCCCTGCTTCCAGCAGCCCTCAGTCGGGCCACAAGGAGCAAGGAGCAGCCAGGTAAGTTGCAGAGTCCCCCCCCCCACCCCGGCCCCTGGCCAAAACACTCCAGTGGCCCCTTTAAGACCAAGTTTTATTCAGGTACAAGCTCTCCCTCCTCTGTGAGGACAGATCCTCTAAACTGTCCAGTGGCACCTTTAAGACCAAGTTTTATTCAGGTACAAGCTCTCCCTCCTCTGCGAGGGCAAATCTGTACGTCCCCCACTACTAGCTAGCAATCCAAAACAGTCCAGTGGAACCTGAGCGGTGGGTGTTGCCTTCTGACAAACTTCCAGTGATGTCAGGGGGTGTGGCATATGCAAATGAGTTATGCTAATAAGCTCCTGCACCTCTTTTTCTACAAAATGACCCCTGGGTGTAGCCATCAGCATATCGGACTACAGAGCATCTGGAAGCTCTGGATTCAAATCTCTGTCACCCTCTCTCTCAGCCTAACCTGCCTCACAGGATAGTTGGGAGGGGGAAATGGGATGATGCCCATATATGCTTTGGGGAGGAAGGGGAAGAGCAGAATCATGAGATCACGAGAAAGGAGGGCAGGAAGGGTCACCTCAGTGCTCAGTTCCCGTGGCCCTTCCTTACATGCCCAGGGAAATGCCGATCGCCACTCTGGGGGTCAGGAAGCCATTTTTCTCCAGGCCAGTTTGGCCGGGGACCCCGGAGGGGTGTGTGTTTTTTTGGTCATCTGTGTGTGGAACAGGGGTCACTGGGTGTGTGTGTGGGGGGGGGGAAGAACATAAGAACATAAGAGACGCCAATATTGGGTCAGGCCAGTGGCCCCTCCAGTCCAACACTCTGTCTCACACAGTGGCCAGAAATACCAGGTGCCACCAGGAGGTCCAGCAGTGGGGCCAGGACACTAGAAGCCCTCCCGCTGTTGCCCCCTCCCCAGGCACCAAGAATACAGTGCATCACTTGCCCCAGACTGAGAGTTCCTATCTGTACCTTGTGGCTGAGAGCCACTGATGGACCTCTGTTCC
>NW_015177143.1:78337-81647 GCF_001447785.1 Gekko japonicus
AGCATCCCTTGCCCCAGACTGAGAGTTCCTCTCTATACCTTGGGGCTAATAGCCACGGATAGACCTCAGTTCCATATAAGAACATAAGAGAAGCCAATGTGGGATCAGGCCAATGGCCCATCCAGTCCAACACTCTGTGTCACACAGTGGCCAGAAATACCAGGTGCCATCAGGAGGTCCAGCAGTGGGGCCAGGACACTAGAAGCCCTCCCACTGTTGCCCCCCCCCCGCACCAAGAATACAGAGCATCCCTTGCCCCAGAGTCCCTATCCATACCTTGTGGCTAATAGCCACTGATGGACCTCTGCTCCATGTGTTTATCCAGTTCCCTCTTGAAGCTGTCCATGCTTGTAGCTGCCGCCACCTCCTGTGGCAGTGAATTGCACAGGTTAATCACTCTTTGGGTGACGAAGGATTTCCTTTTATCCGTTCTAACCCGAACGCTGAGCAACTTCATGGAGCGCCCACGAGTATTTGTGAATTTCCTGCATTGTGCAGGGCGTTGGACTAGATGACCCTGGAGGTCCCTTCCAGCTCTATGATTCTATGCTCCTATGATTCTAATTGTGATCAGCCAAGCAGCCTAATTCTGCTGGGAATGAAAGGGTTACTCAAACTGCCCTTCTGACGGAAGTGGAGTGTCCTGTATATCACCCACGACAGTCTCAAGGGGAGACTTTGCCCTCCCGTATCCTAGACAGAGAACAGGTAAAGAAGATACCTTTTCCTTCCTTTTCTTTTTTGTTCCTAATTCGAAATCTAAATTCCAGGAATGACAAACGCTTAGGAAGAGGAGCAGGTCTGTGCCCACATGCCGCGTATCTATTCAATTCTTGCACCGGCTCTGCAAACGGTTTGCACAGAACAAATATCAATATATAGAGGGGGCGGGAGACTCTCAGATGTCAGCTGGTGTCTCTGAGACCTGTTCTTGAAGAGCCACTTTGGTGTAGTGGTTAAGTGTGCACACTCTAATCTGGGTGAATTGGGTTTAATTTCCCCACTGCTCCCCATGCAGCCAGCTGGGTGACCTTGTGTCAGTCACCATTCTCTCAGAGCTGTTCTCTCAAGAGCAGTCCTCGAAAGAGCTCTCTCAGCCCCACCTGCCTCACAGGGTGCCTGTTCTGGGGAGGGGAAGGGAAAGGAGATTGTAAGCCGCTCTGAGACTCCTTTGGGTAGTGAAGGGCGGGATATAAATCCAATCTCCTCCTCCTCTTCTTCTTTCTCCTCCTCCTCCTCCTTCTCATCAGTTTCAAAGGCCTCTCAGAAAGACAGCTCTTCTGGGCCACCTTTAAAGCCCTATATGGCCAGGGTCCAACATACCTACAGGACCGCCTTTCCCCATATATACCCCAGAGAGCACTACAGTCTGGGTCTCAGAATCGGCTGACCCTCCCTGGCCCGAGGGAGGCCAAGCTAGCTATTACCAGGGCCGGAGCCTTTTCACTGGCGGCCCCTACCTGGTGGAACGAAGTCCTGGAGGAGATCAGGGCCCTGCAGGACCTTTTGCAGATCTGCAGGGCCTGCAAGACGGAGCTCTTCCGCCAGGCATTTAATTAGGGGCCGCCGCTACTGCACGCCGCTATTGCAGGCCGTTACTGCAGAGCTCTGGTCTATGGTTTTAACATCCAACTGATTATGAGCAGAAACATCGTGGAACATCTGGGCAGTGGAAATTTACTCTGACACTATACCATCTAGGTTGATTTTTAACTGCCGCCAGCACTTTGTATTTATATTGTTTTTATTTGCGTGGTTAAATATTTGTGTAATTTTAATGTATTTATGCTTTTATGGAAGCCGCCCTGAGCCCGCTTTGCGGGGAGGGTGGGGTATAAATTTGATAATAAATAAATAAATAAATATCACTGCTACTTTCCTTCCTGTGTTACAGGTCAAAGGCAATCTGAGGTGACTGTGGGGGAAAGACCTTGGAATCCCCAAACAGGACCTATTTACGGACAGGCAAGTAGGGGCTGCAATGCAAGGGGGCGCTCCAGATGTGGGAGGGGGAAAGTACTTGTATAAGATAATAGGATTGCTACCTTTGGGTTGGGAACTACCTGGATAGTTTGGGGGTGGAGCCTGGGGAAGGCGGGGTTTGGAGAGAGGAGGGACCTCAGCACCTCGGAAGATGACAAAAAATCTCCAGGATCTCCAGGCCAGTTTGGCTGGTTACCCTCTGGAGAGGTTTTTTTGCCATCTTCTGGGCATGGAACAACGGTCACTGGGGGTGTTGTGTGGGGGAGGTATATGTGAATTCCCTGCCTTGTGCAGGGGGCTGGACTACATGACCCTGGAGGTCCCTTCCAACTCTACGATTCTATGACTCAGCAGGGTACAATGCCACCGAGCCCATCCTCCAAATCTGCCATGTTCTCCAAGAGAACTGATCTCTGTTGCTTGGAAATCGACTGTAATAGAGGGAGGTCTCCAGGCCCCACCTGGAGGTTGGCAACTCCAAGGACACAGCATAGAGTCGAACAGTAGAAGTCTGTAGCTGGATCAAAGCAAAGGTCTACCTAGTCTAGGGTTCCTAATTCCTGACTGGGGATTTCCCTGAATATTTGGGGGTGGAGCTCAAGGAGGGTGGGGTTTGAAGAGGGGCGGGACCTCAGCAGGGTCCAGTGCCACAGAGTCTACCCTCCAAAGCAGCCATTTTCTCCAGGGGAGCTGATCTCTGTTAGCTGGAGATCAATTGCAATTCCAGGAGATTTCCATGCCCCACCTGGATGGCGGCAACTTTCATCTAGTCCCACCTCCTTGTGCTCACAGTCTACAAGCAGGTCTACAAGCAGGGCACAGAGGCCAAGGCCTGCTCTTGTGGAGTCCTACCCCCAGCGAACTGTACTCAGAGACAGGACACTGCTTTGAAATATGGAAGTTCCAGTTAGCCATTATGACTTCTGACAAGATGATGAATGACAGGAAGGGGAATCCGTCTAGAGGTCACATGAACACATGATGCTGCTTCTACTGAATGGGACCATCGGTCCATCAAGGTCTGTATTGTCTACTCAGACCGGCAGCGGCTCTCCAGGGTCTCAGGCAGAGAAAAGTTTTTCACCATTGGGAGGTTTGGTAAATACATAGCAGAGTTGCGCAGTGGAAGTTTGCTGGGCCCATAACCCTGTTGGGATGTTTGGTTAATATGGGTCCCGGTCACACAGAAGGTTTTGGCCCGGGAGAGGGATGGATCGGGGGCGCAGCAAATGGGCGCGATGTCACCGCAACATCTGGGAAGCGGCGCGCACCTGTCCCCGATCCGTCCCTAAAGCCAGAAAACCCGCTGCAAAAAAGAACCTCCTAC
>NW_015177143.1:81664-85807 GCF_001447785.1 Gekko japonicus
ATCAAGCGCGGCCGTGGGATCGCCGGTGCGCCTGTCGTCCAGAGCAATCCAGGCTCCCGGCCGAACTGCGCATGCCAGTTTGATGTAGTGGTTAAGTGTGCGGACTCTAATCTGGAAGAACCGGGTTTGATTCCCCACTCCTCCACTTGCACCTGCTGATGTGACCTTGGGTCAGTCACAAGCTCTGGCACAGCTGTCCTTGAAAAAGAGCAGTTTGTGTCAGAGTTCTCTCAGCCCCACCCACCTCACAGGGTGTCTGTTGTGGGGAGGGGAAGGGAAAGGAGTTTGTAAGCCGCTCTGAGACTCCAAGTGAAGGGTGGGGTATAAATCCAATCTCTTCTTCTTCTTCTTCTTCTTCTTCTTCTTCTCATACGCACACATGCACAGATTAGCTTCTGCGCTCTGCCTTCAGGGGCTTCCCCCCCGGCATCTGATCGTTCCAGGGAGGAACTGTGCAGTGGCTCAGGGGATCTATGTGATCCCCCCGCCGCGTGTCTCTTTTGGTGTGGCTTTCAAAAGCCCCACTTTGCCTGTGCTCTCGAATTGGGATATTTGGTTAATATAGCAGAGTTTGCCCAGTCATAGAACTGTGATATTGAGTGCAGTAAATAAATCTCCCAAGAAGTATGTAAGTAAATTAAGTAACTTAACATTTATTCAAGGAGATCCAGTTCACATTCAGGTTGCAGGCGAAAGGAAATAGAGGCCTAATCTAAAGAGGATTTTCCCTGTCACAGGTGGCCAGGTAGTCCATCATGATGTGTCTTGGGAGTATGAGGGCATTGCCTCTACGGGAGAGACCTGCAGAAACGTGTGTCTCCATGGAAGGCCATGTGAAGCGAGGGGGAGGACAAAGCGGGAGAGGGAGGAGGGGGGTCAGACGGCAGCTCCCAGGTTAAGACAGAGAGGCACCCCATTCAAGGAGATCATACCTGTAAAGTATTGGGTTCGCTGCATGGAGGACTCGGATGACGACATCCTTTTACACACGTTTATTGTACTTCACTCCAACTAAGACTAACTCTAACGGCCCAACAGGGCCAACTATATACATATCCACCCAGCACCCCCTATTCCCATTGGAGGGTTTGAATGTCTCGCCAAGCAGCTATTGGTTGGGGCTGGGGAAAACCAGGATCCAAAGTTTCCTTTGTTCCAGGAGCCAAGCTCCTGCATGTGCCGCGGACCCCTGGTGGCAGTCCATGTACATAACAATACCCATACACACTTAGCGTGAAGTAGCGCCTCCTAATGTCCAGGCACGCTGAGTGGCTCACTCCAACACTCTGGGACTGAGTTTGCATGCAGCTTTCCTCCTGCTGCTTTCCCGCATCCTTTTCCTCCTCAGCGCAAGTGAAGCAAAGGCGGGCGCAGGCCAAAAATGCAGCTCCTGGGTTGCGCTCAGGTATTTCTTGTGACAGACATGCAAAGTAGGAAACACCAGCAATGGTGTCCGTTAAAATCTGAATGCTTGTGCCGCCGTGCACATATGTCCCCCGTGGTCACGGCACTGTCGTTTTGAGGGAGCAATCTAGATAGTGCGCAGAACATGCATGCTCAGGTACACATGCTTTTATGTCTTCTCCAGACTGAAGAACGAGACAGGTCTACAGATTTGCAGGGGTGTGTGTGTGTGTGTAAGAAATCCTGTTCCACGATGCATCCCATTGTAGTCCTGGTTAATGTATAATGCCAGCAATTCCAGATAAGGGATAAGAATCCTTGAAGCATAAGGTTCCGCCCGGTGCAGCAGACCTGGAAGTTACCAGACCGGTTTCCCTCAAGAGCCTTCCCCAGTGACAGAGCAGAGTCTTGTGGCCTGAGGAGAGCCTGTGGCTCAGCAATAGAGCCTCTGCTTGGCATGCAGAAGGTCCCAGGTTCAATCCCCGGCATCTCCAGTTAAAAGGACCAGGCAGGAGGTGATGGGAAAGACCTCAGCTTGAAACCCTGGAAAGCCATGAAGTGGGGTCATAGCTCAGTGGTAGAGCATCTGCTTAGCATGCAGAAGGTCCCAGGTTCAATCCCCGGCATCTCCAGTTAAAATGGACTAGGCAGTACTGAGACTTCTGGAGAGCAGCTGCCAGTCTGAGTAGGCAATGCTGACTTTGATAAACCAGCTTCATTTAGGGGAGGGGCTGTGGGTCACTGGCAGAGCCTCTGTTCGGTATGCAGGAATTCCCAGGTTCAGTCCCCAGAATCTCCAGTGAAAAGGACCAGGTCATAGTTGACATGAAAGACCTCTGACTGAGACCCCGGAATGTGATTGCCTGTTGGAGGAGACAATACTGACCTTGATGGACTCAGGGTCTGATTCAGTATAGGGCAGGCTCCCTCATACTCATAGGTTGCTATTTCATTTTGCTTCCACAGAGGAGTGGAGGTCCATCAGTGGTTATTGGCCTCAAGGTATAGATGGAACACTCTGTCTGGGGCAAGTGATGCTCTGTGTTCTTGGTGCTTGGGGGGGGGAGAGTGGGAGGGCTTCTGGAGTTCTGGTCCTGCTGGTGGACCCCCTGAGGGCACCTGGGTTTTGGCCACTGTGTGACACAGAGTGTTAGACTGGAAGGGCCACTGGCCTGATCCAACATGGCTTCTCTTATGTTATGTTCTTATACGAAGCAGAGGTGCATCAGTGGCTATTAGCTACAAGGTACAGATGGAACACTCTGTCTGGGACAATGATGCTCTGTATTCTTGGTGCTTGGGGGGGGTGCAACAGTGGGGGGGAGCTTCTAGAGTTCTGGCCCTGCTGGTGGGCCTCATGATGGCCCCTGGGTTTTGGCCACTGTGTGACAGAGTGTCAGACTCGATGGGCCATTGGCCTGATCCAACACTGGCTTCTCTTATGTTCTTATGACACAGCTACACTCTGTAATTTCCCCCCAATATAATTTGATCTATTTTCCCCCACTACACCATATAATATAGGGGGCGGCTTGATTATACTTTAATGCCTCAGGATGGGGGTGGGTCATTATGCAACTTTCACAAGCTTTTTTAAGGGGCACACATCTGGTATCCAAAGCAGCTGTGGTCGATTCCTTGGTTTGCACTGTGAGGCCCATCCCATTAGCACTGCCAGGGCATTCAAGTCCTTCGCACATGTGATCTTCATACCCTGTGCATCAGCCAGCATGAATGGGGGAGGAATGTGATAGCTCAGCAGTCGAGTGCCTACTTTGCACACAGAAGGTCCCGGGTTCAATCTCTGGCATCTCCAGTTAAGGGAACTCAGGAAGCAGGTGGTAGGAAAGACCTTTCGAGGCTGCAAATCTAAAATAGAGGTGATCTCCGAATGCGCCTTTGACTTTTTTTATATAGAAAAACAGTGAGGTACAGAAAAGAAAAGGGAGAAAGGGGGAAAAAAATGGGTTAAAAAACATAATCACATTTGTCGAAGACAATCATGTAGCACATAATGTATAGGACAGAGAACAATTTCCCTTTCATCCCCTTCATTATAATTTTTACGGTATTATCTATAAAATACAATACTTTTTTTAATTTCCATTGGGGTACAATTGTATTCATCATTTAAGTTTTAAGTTTCAAACTTCATGACTAATCTGTTTTGACAACACTGGTTTCATCATTACTACATACTCAACATAACATATTATCACCACTTCTACATATTCATTAGAACCTTTAATAGATAAGTAGTATATCTGCGGTGGCTCAAGTGGTTAAGACGCTGAACTGCAGGCTGTGGAAGGTCGGTAGTTCAGCGGTTCGAGACCCGAGTGTGCCACATGATGGAGTGAGCTCCCGTCTCTGGTTCCAGCTCCTGCCAACCTAGCAGTTCAAAAGCAAGAAATTGCAAGTAGATAAATAGGTACCACTTCAGTGGGAAGGTAACAGCGTTCCGTGCGCCTTGGTGTTTAGTCATGCCGGCCACATGACCACGGAAATGTCTTCGGACAGCTCTGGCTCTTCGGCTTTGAAATGGAGATGAGCACCGCAACCCTAGAGTCGGATTCGACTGGCTTTCGAGCAAGGGAACCTTTACCTTTACCTAGTATTTCACAGTGTAAAAGAAAGTCTATTATATATCTCATATAGAGAACCCATTTATATTCGGGATATTACATTTGGAACAAATTCTACTTCTGTTTCATTACCATACATTTTTCTATAATATTT
>NW_015177143.1:87082-90296 GCF_001447785.1 Gekko japonicus
TTCCCTTGCCCCAGACAGAGAGTTCCTATCTGTACCTTGTGGCTAATAGCCACTGATGGACCTCAGCTCCATGTAAGAACATAAGAGAAGCCAATGCTGGATCAGGCCAATGGCCCATCTAGTCCAACACACAGTGGCCAAAAATACCAGGGGCCATCAGGAGGGCCAGCAGTGGGGCTCAGCTGAACCAGGACAGTGTGTGTGGGGGTGTCAGTTTGGCGTTCCTAAGGGTCGGTGCGCTCTAGGCGAGTGCCTAGTTCGCCTAGTGAGTGAGCCGGCCCTGGACATAAGAACATACGAAAAGACATGTTGGATCAGGCCAATGGCCCACCCAGTCCCAGCACTCTGTGTCACACAGTGGCCAAAACCCAGGATCCATCAGGAGGTCCACCGGTGGGGCCAGAACTCCAGAAGCCCTCCCACTGTTGCTCCACCAAGCACCAAGAATACAGAGCATCTGTTCCAACTATATATCACAGTGTTCCACCTATAATAAAATCTCCTCTACCCCTGCACCATGACCCCAATCTACACTGAGGCTCTATTCCACCAATCGGAACATAGAATACTGAGCCACCTGGACCAATGGCTGCACTGGGTCTCAGGCTACTTCCTCTGACCCTCCTGCGGAAGGAAGAGGTCTCTGGAAGCGAGTCATCTGGAGACCACATGTGAGCCGAGCTATGTCTTGAAAATCTTTATAGGCTGCCTTCCCACTGCTCAAAGCAGCGTAGAACATTTGCAAACAACAGAGGTTAACGATCGAGAAACCCAGGCGACCAGCAATCTCCAGGCAAAACAGCCTTCCCAGAACCAAACAGCTAAATGAACCCAAGGCCTCCTGCCAAGACACAACAAGGACGTATGGGGCAAACGCCAGGCAGCTTTATGTGGAGAGGCGGGTTGTTCCAAAGGCGGGCCGTTCCAAAGCCCTCTGTGTTGATCTCACAAGGAAGGACCTACAACGCGGCCTTCACCCTTTGCGTGTGCCACGTGTCCCCGTTTACCAGGGACAGCTCCTATTTTTGGTAGATTCAAGTCCAGTAACAGCTAGGGTTGGCAATTCCCAGCTGAGGGCAAGGGATCCCCTGGTTTGGAGGCCCTCCCCCCATTCCAGGGTTATCAGAAAGCAAGGGGGGAAGGGAAACGTACAGTGGGCACTCCATTGTACCCTACGGAGACTGGTCCCCATAAGGTATAATGGAGAATCAATCCATGGGTATCCAGGGCTCTGGGGGGCTTTTTTTGAGGTAAAGGTAAAGGTTCCTTGCTCGAAAGCCAGTCGAATCCGACTCTAGGGTTGCGGTGCTCATCTCCGCTTCAAAGCCGAAGAGCCAGCGCTGTCCGAAGACGTTTCCGTGGTCATGTGGCCGGCATGACTAAACACCAAGGCGCACGGAACGCTGTTACCTTCCCACCGAAGTGGTACCTATTTATCTACTTGCAATTTCTTGCTTTCGAACTGCTAGGTTGGCAGGAGCTGGAACTAGAGACGGGAGCTCACTCCGTCATGCGGCACACTCGGGTCTCGAACGGCTGAACTACCGACCTTCCACAGTCTGCAGTTCAGCGTATAGCATCTGGTGCCTCTCCTCAAAAAGCCCCCCAAGTTTCAAAAAGATTGGACCAGGGAGTCTAGTTCTATGAGCCCCAAAAGAGGGTGCCCCCAATCCTCTACTAGCATTTAAAAGGAACTTGATCGTTTTAAATGTGATGGCCAGAACTCCCTTTGGAGTTCAGTCGTGCTTCTTCCCTCTCCTCTCCCAGAGTGATGTCACATCCTTGCTCCTGGCCCCACCCCCAAAGTCTCCTCGCTCCACCCCCAAAGTCCCCAGATATTTCCTGAGTCGGACCTGGCAACCCTAATACCAGCTCAGACCCCAACAAAAAATTTTTTGGGGGTATGAGCTTTCAAGACTCAAAGCTCCCTTCGTCGGATGCAGGTTGGAATGGAAATCCCACATGAATAGACATGACGCTGCCTCATATTGAATCAGACCACTGGTCCATCAATGTCAGTATTGTCTACTCAGACTGGTAGAGGCTTTCCGGGATCTCAGGAAGAGTTTCCCATCGCCTACTGCCTGGTCCTTTCCTGCTTCCAGTTACACAGCCTGCCTGAACAGATAACCCGGATTCCTTATGAGGGCCTCTTTCGTCTCTGCCGCAGGGTCACTGTAGCTCAGAGCAGAGCAGCTGCTTTGCATGCAGAAGGACCCAGGTTCAAGCTCTGCCATCCCCAGTTTCAGGCTGCAGGTGCTGGAAAAAAAACCCTTTCTCTTACAGAAACCTTGGTGAGTGGCTGCCAGTCAGAGCGAACAATATCTGGGAGATCTCACGTCACCGAAACTAAGATCAGCTTTTCCCCAGGTTCGTTTTAATGTTCTCCCTTCAGCGCCTTTAAAAGAAAGATACCAAAAAATCCCGTATCCTGAACGGGCTCTATACCATTGAGCCACAGCCCCTCTACACAGCTCTCCAAGGTCTCAGGTGGAGGTCTTTCCCATCACCTCCTGCCTGGTCCGTTTAACAGGAGATGCCGGGGATTGAACCTGGGACCTTCTGCATGCCAAGCAGAGGCTCTGCCACTGAGCCATGGCCCCTCCCCTGAGCCTCTACACCCCAGTCTGAAGGTACTGCAAAGAAAGGATTGTGCTGTACCTCTGCTTCTTAACTCCGTTATTTGCAATGCCCCTCCTGTGTTCAGACTGAGATACACAAACTCAGAGATCTCCAGTTTGGTGCAGTGCTTAAGAATGCGGACTCTAATCTGGGAGAACCGGGTTTGATTGCCCACTCCTTCACATGCAGCTGCTGGCGTGACCTTGGGTCAGTCGTAAGTTCCTTCAGAGCTGTTCTCCTTTCAAGGGCAGTTCTCAAGAGAGCTCTCTCAGCCCCACCTTCTTACAGGGTGTCTGTTGTAGGGAGCTCTAGTGGTCAATTTCACACCCGAATCCACGCGGCTGATTTTGACCCGCGGCTTCGACCGATTTCCTCCACAGTTTCGTTGAGCCTCAAAAAACAGGATCACAACACTGTGGGGGAAATCGAGCGAAGCCACGGGTCAAAATCAGCCGCGCGGCTTCGGGTGTGAAATTGATGAATAGAACCGGGGAAAACGGCGGCGCAACAGCGAGGCAGCTCTAGTGCGAAATCAGCCAAGGGCAGTTCTCTCAGCCCCGCCTACCTCACAGGGTGTCTGTTTTGGGGAGGG
>NW_015177143.1:94302-100295 GCF_001447785.1 Gekko japonicus
TCGTAGAAAAAGACCTAGGAGGACTCATTAGCATAACTCATTAGCATATGCCACACCCCCTGACATCACTGGAAGAGTGTCATAAGGCCACGCCCCCTGACATCACCGGAAGTGTGTCATAAGGCCACACATCCCGCCCCCAACAGTCCCGGCCGCTGGCAGCAGCCTTGCAGCTCCACTGCCAAGCCCCATGAGGGGCCCGGCGGGGGACCTGCAAGGCCGGCGGGGGGGCAAGGGAGCCCCGCGAAGGCCCTCCCTGGCCCCAGGCAGGCAGGGGTGGGGAGAGGCATGGAGGAAGCAACTTACCCTCCCTCTTCTCCTGCCTCCTCCTGGCTGAATGAGGGCCGGAAGCGGGGCGGCCGGAAGCAGGGGGCGGGGCTTCGTCATGTGCCCCGCCCCCCGTACCTCACCCGGCGGAACTGCGATCCCCTGCGATCCCCCCGAAATGACCTCTGATGACATTGCTTCCAGTTACACAGCCTGCCTGAACAGATAACCCGGATTCCTTATGAGGGCCTCTTTCGTCTCTGCCGCAGGGTCACTGTAGCTCAGAGCAGAGCAGCTGCTTTGCATGCAGAAGGACCCAGGTTCAAGCTCTGCCATCCCCAGTTTCAGGCTGCAGGTGCTGGAAAAAAAACCCTTTCTCTTACAGAAACCTTGGTGAGTGGCTGCCAGTCAGAGCGAACAATATCTGGGAGATCTCACGTCACCGAAACTAAGATCAGCTTTTCCCCAGGTTCGTTTTAATGTTCTCCCTTCAGCGCCTTTAAAAGAAAGATACCAAAAAATCCCGTATCCTGAACGAATTTGTCCTTTTGGGAGCCAGTTTGGTGTAGTAGTTCAGTGCGTGGACTCTAATCTGGGAGAACCGGGTTTGATTCCCCACTCCTCCACTTGCACCTGGCTGGATGACCTTGGGCAAGCCATAGTTCTGACAAGAGCTGTTCTTGAAAAAAGAGCAGTTTCTGTCAAGAGCTCTCTCCGCCCCACCTACCTCACAGGGTGTCTGTTGTGGGGAGGGGAAGGGAGAGGAGTTTGTAAGCTGCTCTGAGACACCTTTGGGTAGTGAAGAGCGGGGTATAAATCCAATCTCTTCTTCTTCTTTTACCTCACAGGGTGTCTGTTGTGGGGAGGGGAAGGGAAAGGGGATTGTTAGCTGCTCTGAGACACCTTTGGGTAGTGAAGGGCAGGGTATAAATCCAATCTCTTCTTCTTCTTCTTCTTGTGGATACCAAGAGGCTGAATCAATAGGGTGTGTCCTTTTATACTGTCTTTTTTACGAAGACATGCGTGATGAACTTTTATCTCTATTATTACGAAAATTCCTGAGGAAAGACGAAAAATTCTAACTGTTCTCCTTATAGGTGAATCACTCCAGACTGCAGAGAAAGTTGCAAAGCATTGTACCAAAGCAAGATCTTTCCAAGCCTCTTTGGAGAAACAGAATGCACATTGCACTTTTAAATGTTAACGCTGTGACTGGGATTCTTAGTATATAGATTTGTAGTATTGCATTTTTGATCTTAATGTTTATCGTGTTTGTTTCTGCTGGTCGTTGACCGTAATCAAGCCATCAATTAATGTCAGACTCGGCATGATCCGCACGTCCCACCCGTTATCTGAATTAGTTGCTTTACATCTTCTTCTCTGCGCAGGATCACCTCAGCACTGTTGGAAATACATGTGTGCTGCAAGGTCTGATTCAGTCATTATAGGGTTAATCTGTTTACCTTGTGGGCGTATTGTTTAGACTGACCTGGAAGGGAAACCTGGCTAAGAGCCAATGGGAAGAAAGCCCAGGAAATCTAAGTCTGTTTACTCACAATCATTGGTTAATGTATTCAGGTGATTTCCTTCTAGGGGTCAAGAAGAAGAAGAATCTCCATTGCTGCTGTTGCTGTTGTTGTTGAGAGCACACCACAGGACAGGATGTCCAAGGTCTTCTCTACGAGCCTGCGCTGCCGATTGCCCGTCCTGCTGTTCTTCTTCCAGGGTGTCCTGCTGGTGGTCTTTGTTCTCTTCGTGACTTACGACGAGCACACGGACGCCGCTTCCCAGCCTCCTGACGCCGACCCAAGCGCCAACCAGCTCTACACCATCTTCTCCCTGTTCCAGGACATCCAGCTGATGTTGCTGGTGGGCCTGGGCCTACTGCTGGCGTTCATGAAGGGCTACGGGATCAGCGCCATCGCCTATAACTTCCTGACGGCCAACTTTGCCACTCAGTGGGGCCTGGTCGTCCAGGGGTTCGTACACTACTACCGCCAGGGGAAGATTCACCTCGGCCTCTACAACGTCCTCACTGCCGAATTCGCAGCCATTACCGTCGTAATCTCGGTGGGGACGGTACTGGGCCGCACTAGCTCCCTCCAGCTCCTCCTCATGGCCCTCTGTGAAGTCCCCCTCTATGTGGCCTGTGAGTGGTTGACCATGAGTCACTTCCAGGCCGTGGACGTTGGAGGAACCATAACGCTCCACGTCTTTGCTTGCTATTTCGGCCTAGGTGTCTCCTTCGCCCTCTACCGGCCAGGCCTGCGGCGAGGACACCCAAAGGAGAGCCCCTCTTCTCTCTCTGACCTCCTGTCCTTGGTGGGAACCATGATCCTTTGGGTCTTCTGGCCCAGTTTCATCGCTTCCCTCGTCCAGGAGGGCGACGCCCAGCACAGGGCCGTGCTCCACACCTGGATTACCCTCAGCGCCAGCGCCTTGACCTCGTTCGCTACCTCCAGCCTCCTGGAGAAGAAGGGAAAGCTGACCATGAGCCACCTGCAGAACGCCACGCTGGCTGGAGGCGTGGCCATCGGTGCCGTGGCCGACATGGCGATCACTCCCGCTGGAGCATTTGCCCTGGGCATCCTCTCTTCCCTGGCCTGTATCCTCGGCTTCAAATACGCGACCCCCTTCTTGGCCACAAAACTCCACCTCCAGGACCAGTGCGGCATCCACAACCTCCACGGCCTGCCGGGCATCATTGGCGCCGTGGGTGGGATTGCGGCCATCTTGTTAATACCTGATGAGAACTATGGACTCCGCCTCCACCAGGTCTTCCCTCCACGGGCCCCGCCCCTTGGCAACATCACCACGGTGGAGGTGACCTCGGCGGGGCAGGAACTGGGGAGGACAGCCTCACAGCAAGCTCTCTACCAGGCCGCAGGCCTCAGTTCGTCCTTCGTCCTATCCCTCGCGGGAGGATACCTCACAGGGCTGCTTATGAAACTGCCCTTCCTAGCGCAACCCCCCGACGAACTCTGCTTCGATGACAGCCTTTACTTTAAGATCCAGGAACCGACAGAGACCTGGCATGTCGACCAAGCTAGTAAGGACCTCCAACTGCCCCTGAAAGATAATGTTTGAGATCTGCAACACTCAACGGGTCAAGTGTCTGCAAATCTCTGGTGGCTTCCCACTGTCCTATGGGCACTACTCAAGGTGTTCTTTTCGGACCACCAAGTACGTATTTTCTCATACCCTTTGTATAGAAGACGCCAGGGCTATTTTTGGGCAGGAACGCACAGGAACGGAGTTCCGGCTGGCTCCCGAGTTGGCCACGCCCAGCAGGAACTCATTAGCATAACAGGCCACACCCAACAGCAGAAATTCATTTGGATTGGCTACATTAGGGGTGTGTGGCCTAACATGCAAAGGAGTTCCTGCTACAAAAAAAGCCCTGGGTTTTGACAACAAACAAGGTAAGCAGAATAAGAAGGGAAAGGTGGGTGTGGCTGGATGACCACACTTCTGGTAACATGGGGTGGGTGCGGCCTAATATGCCAATAAGCTGTGCTGTCAGGGGTGTGGCATAATATGCTAATGTGTTTCTGCTGTTGGGTGTGGCCTATTGTGCTAATGAGTTCCTGCTGGGCTTTTTCTACAAAAAAAGCCCTGGAAGACACTGGGTCCCCTGCTGAATAAGCAGTGTTGACGACGTCCAGGTGGGGCCTGGAGATCTCTTAGAGTTGCAAAATGGCCTTCTGATTACAGAGGTCGGTTCCCCAGGAGAAAATGTCTGCTTTGAAGGGTGGACTCAATGGCACCACATCGCTGCTGAGGCTCCTCCCCTTCCCAAACCCTGAATGGCAACACATCCCTGCTGAGGTTACTCCCCTTCCCCATGCTGCAGTCTGGTGTAGTGGTTAGGAGCGCAGACTCTAATCGGGGAGAACTGGGTTTGATTCCCCGCTCCTCCACATGCACCTGCTGGAGTGACTTTGGGTCAGTCACAAGTTCTCTCAGAGCTGTTCTCTCAAGAGCAGTCCTGGAAAGAGCTCTCTCAGCCCCACCTACCTCACAGGGTGCCTGTTGCGGGGAGGGGAAGGGAAAGGAGATCGTAAGCCGCTCTGAGACTCCTTTGGGTAGTGAAGGGCAGGGTATAAAACCAAAGAGCCAGTGCACGGACTCTAATCTGGGAGAACCGGGTTTGATTCCCCACTCCTCCACTTGCAGCTGCTGGAGTGACTTTGGGTCAGTCACGAGTTCTTTCAGAGCTGTTCTCTCAAGGGCAGTTCTTGAGAGAGCTCTCTCAGCCCCACCTACCTCCCATGGTGTCTGTTGTGGGGATGGGGAGGGAAAGTAGATCATAAGCCGCTCTGAGACTCCTTCGGGTAGTGAAAGGCAAGATATAAAACCAAAGAGCCAGTTTGGTGTAGTGGTTGGGAGCACGGACTCTAATCTGGGAGAACCGGGTTTGATTCCCCACTCCTCCACTCGCAGCTCCACACATCTCCATACACACTCCTCCACACACAGTCACAACTTCTCTCAGAGCTGTTCTCTCCAGGGCAATTCTTGAAAGAGCTCTCTCAGCCCCGCCTACCTCACAGGGTGTTTCTGTTGTGTGGAGGGGAGGGGAAAGGAGATTGTTGGCCGCTCTGAGACTCCTTTGGGTAGTGAAGGGCGGGGTCTAAATCCAGTCTCCTCCTCCTCCTCCTCCTCCTTGCAATAACGGTTGCTAATCTCCAGAAATCATCAGAAATGTCTCTCGTTGCTTCTGGAGCTTGCGTTGATTGCCTTATAGAATCCTTCAAGCCATCGGGTAGTGAAGGGCATGGTATACATCCAATATCCTCCTCCTCCTCCTCCTCTTCCTCCACCCCAAATCCCCAGGAATTTCCCAACCCTGAGTTGGTAACCCGAAGTTCTCACTCCAGAGGTTATCCAGGCTGGGAGAGCAAGCCCTGAACCAGTGGAACAAGAGACAGGGGAAATCCTCAGATACCCCTCTGATGAGAAGATTAGAAATACACACACACACACACACCTCGTACTTCCATCTATTCATTTTTATCCCGCCTTTCCTTCAAGAAACCGAGAGCAGCACACCTGGTTCTTCCTTTCCCCCATGTATCCTCACAACAACCCTGTGAAGTAGGCAAGACTGGCAGCAAAGTACCAGCCCGTGGCCATAGCAGGGTCATCCCTGCTAGACAGAGTTGTCAACTCCATGTTGGGAAATTCCTGGAGATTTGGGGGTGAAACCTGGGAAGGTTTAGAAGAAGAGAAGAGGAGATTGGATTTATACCCCATGCCCTTCCCTACCCAGAGGAGTCTCAGAGCGGCTTACAAACTCCTTTCCCTTTCCCTCCCCACAACAGACACCCTGTGAGGCAGGCGGGGCTGAGAGAGCTCAGACAGAAACGGCTCTTTTTCAAGGACAGCTCTGCCAGAACTAAGGCTTGCCCAAGGTCATCCAGCAGGTGCAAGTGGAGGAGTGGGGAATCAAACCCGGTTCTCCCAGATTAGAGTCTGCACTTTAACCACTACACCAAACAGGCACTACACCAAACTAGGGGAGGGGAGGGACCTCAGAAGAAGAAGATTAGATTCATGCCCCGCCCTTCACTACCTGAAGGAGTCTCCTTTCCCATCTCCTTTCCCTTCCCACAACAGACACCCTGTGAGACAGGTGGGCTGAGAGAGCTCTCTCGAGGACTGCCCTTGAGAGAACAGTTCCAAGATTTTAGTTTAGTTAGTGGTGCCTTTTTATTCACTTTTGT
>NW_015177144.1:0-32607 GCF_001447785.1 Gekko japonicus
AAACATAAGCTCATATCGTTACATAAGGAAGCAACTTCTTACGATGGTGTGCAGGTGGAAAAGTAGATAGTAAAAAGAACTCCATAGTTTGAATATATCCAAGCAAATGTTTTTATACAACAGTTCTTGAAATTTTACCACCTCTGATCCACTGCCAGAATGTCTGAAAGTGAGCCCTCAGAATTTGCAGAAGTACAGCTAGAAGTACAGTCAGAATGAGGCAAGAAATCAGAAGCTACAGGTCAGTTGCTTGTGGAGGTGTAAGGTGAAATTCCAGCAGGGTTTGGTACTGGGATCAATCAGAGTCGTCATACAACCAAATGGACTTTCACTTCCTGTCCTGAGGTTCACTCATCTCATTGGTTTCTCCAGTCAGTTGTTTTTAGCAGATTTCTCTGGGCTTTTCCCATCAGTGTGTAGTTCCCCCTGCTCGCCATCTGAAGGGTGACACCGTGGAGCAGGAGAGAGTTGGCTGGCAATCTTTTTTTTGCGTGCAAGCAGTTCTACAGACAAGGCCTTGGAGCCCCTGTCCTGATCCAGGGCTCTGGGTCTGTGCCTGGCAAACAGAACATCAGAAAGATGGGGGAGGGGGAGGTTTTTTAAATACCTTCTCTCTATCCCAAGGAGTCTTAAAGAGACCTATAATCTCCTTCCCTTCCTCTCCCCATAACAGGCACCTTGTGAGGCAGGTGGGGCTGAGAGAATTCTGAGAGAACTGTGACTGCTGCAAGGTCACCCAGTAGGCTTCATGTGGAGGAGGGGGGAATAAAACCCAGTTCTCCAGGTTAGAGTCTGCCTTTATGAACGGCCACAGCTTGCTGGCTGTCTTGTACTCAGGCCCGATGTCCACTGAAGCTAATGAAAGTTATACTCCCTTTGGCTTCCTTCTTTGGGACTTAGAAAGAACCTCTGGTTCAAAGCTCTCCATCATAATTTTATAGAAAGTTTGTTTTGGCTACTTTGAACCTGAGGAAGTGTCTTTTTCTCCCAAAGTTTCATTGCAAAGCTGGAATATTTCCCAGTAATTACTAACACTAGGATTAAATATTTCCACAATTTTACCCCATCTCTTTGCCTGGTTTCATGTTGGCACCGTAGTTGTAGTTGTTTTTCCATTCCTCAGATGCACCCATTAAAAAGCCCTAAAAGAACTGGGAGATAAAACGGAAATAAAATCCAGTTCCTCAGGTAATGCATAAATTCTGTTAATAATAAATTGCAAACTTTTTAAAGGGGGGGGGACCCTTCATAACAGCAGTTTTCTGTAAATCTCAAAATTCCTTTTTAATGAAATCCATCCGTCATACAAATGACGAACACATAGTTGTTAAAAAGAGTATCCAGCCTGAAGACAGATGGCATGGCTTATTTGTAAAGGATAGCCCCATTTCCTAAATAAGAGCATTATTTTATAGGACAACAGCCCAGAGCAGAAACAGTAGAAATGTACTCTAGACATGTTTGTAAAATACTATAAATCTGATTTACCACACAGTATTTGTCATAATCATTTAAGTAAGTATCCTCCACCCCCAGTTATATATGCATGCAAGGCAAATGGGAATAACTGAATTGCAAATATCATATTTTTTTATCCCATCCTTCTTCAAACAAGCTCAGGGCACAGTGTATAGTTAAACTCTCTTCCGTTTTATCCTCAGAACAACCTTACAAGGTAGGTTAGGTGTAGAGAAAGTGACAGGCCCCAGAACACCCACTGAGCTCCCATGGCAAAGTGGGGATTCAAACCTGGGGCTCCCGGATCCTAGTCCAACACTCTAACCATTAGAGTACACTAGTTGTCCAATAATTGTAAAGCAAATCAATCACACTAAAGTAGGGCAAGTTACCACAACAAGCTTTTAGAGAACAGCAGGATGGGTGCTTTTTGCAAGTTCAACACATATCAAAATAATATGTGTTGAACTTGCATAATATGGACTGGATCTCCTGATGGCACCTGGTATTTTTGGCCACTGTGTGATAGAGTGTTGGACTAGACGGGCCTTTGGCCTGATCCAACATTGGCGTCTCTTATGTTCTTATGTATGTTCTTATGTTCTAATATATATTTCTTCAACAATCTCCAGTTCCTCTTCTCAGTTTATATGTCTCTCCTGTAAGGTGGTAACCAGTACTGTACTTGTTTTTCTACCAGGATGGTTATCTACACACTAGGGCTGCCAGGCCACCCACCAGCAGCACTTGTTGCCTGCTGCTGTTTGGAGTGGCAGCAGGAGAATTTAAAAACAAAAACATTGGCATTGTATGAGCTATGACATCATTTTCAGGGAAAACCCATGGAACCCAGTATTTAACAGGTGGGTACCGCTAGGAATTGCCAGGAACTCTAATGTTTTACCATGGAGTTTCTAGGAACTTCTAGAGCAGCCAGACATCACTTTCAGGCTCCCTCAGAAGTGACATCATGGCACACATAATGCTGTACCCCCCCATGACCCTGCACCCCAACTTTTGCCAGAACCCTACCACACATGCTGGTAAGAGATGTATAAATGCAAGGACTGAATTTCAACTTGTATATCTATTGCAGTGCCCTAGGAAATTGTGGCTCTGCTCCTTCCTGTATATATAGACACATATACTGAATCAGATCAGTGGTCTGTCATTATTCTAACAGTGGTTCTCCAGGATCTGAGGGAGAGGTACCTTCAAGGTATTGGTTTTGACCTTTTGTGTATTGAAGAGGCAGGAGACGATGGTCAAACGAAAGAAGGTTTATTCAAGCATTGCTCAGCTCTGGACTGGACAGCTCTGCATAGAGCGGCATTTCAACGTATACGATTTCACAGTGAACTATATACATTGTAACAGTAAACATGGGGTCTCATTGGACCTAAGCTGAGTTCCACAATTGGTTACCCTGGGTGGCTTCAGGATCAATGGATGGTTCTTATTAGGCAGCCAATAGAAAGGAGAGAACTAGGGTACCAGAGGCAATTCAACATCATAGAACAGCATAGAATTAAACCCAATACACAACGTGACCTATAAGGCCTTGAGTGGTCAGAGGTTTTGGTTTTGATCTATAAGGCCTTGAGCAGTCAGAGGCCAATGTATCTACAGGACTGTCTCCTCCAAAGAGCATTGCACTCCTCGGATAACAACACGCTGGTGATTCCCAGCCCTAAGGATGTCCTGCTGTCCTCAACCTGGTGGAACTCCCTGCAAAACACCATTAGGGCTCTGTGGGACCTTATGCAGTTCTACAGGGCCTGCAAGGCAGAGATGTTCTGCCAGGCTTTTGGTTGAGAACAGCGACACTTTATATCTTGGCTGGCATCCTTTTCAGTTTTCCATGCTCATTTTGACCTCTTCCCCCTGCCCGTGAAGCGGCCAGCAGTCTGTAATATGGGAATAGCTAATTAGAAGTATTGCTATTCACCATCTGTCTTTAAAAATGTGAAAAAATATGATATATTGTTTTATTCGGTTATGCTGTAGTACATCGCCCAGAACCCTATGATAGTAGGGATGGGGCAATTCATAAATTAAATAAATAAGTGGAGATGCTGGGGACTGAACCTGGTTCCTTCTGCATGCAAAGCAGATGTTACACCTCTTAGCTATGCCCCCACCCCTAAATTTTAAAGCCCCACCCCCATATCCCCACTCTTCTAGTAGTTACTTCAGCAGGAACAAGAAGCAATAGATTTGTGCACTCTAGGGATTGGATTGAATCCAGACTAAATTGGTATTTTGTTTTGCTGCAGACCTCCCCGTGTCATACTTCAGGGTCCCATTTTCCAGGAGCAGCATTTTGTAGAGATCAGTGCACCATGGGGGGCAGGGAAGGAAAGTTCTGTTCTGCTGACATAAAATTTAGTCTGGATCCAACCCTGTGCATCTACCACGAAGAATAAATGTTGTTGTCCAAAAGACTGTGCAAACACTAGAGCTAGCAGTAGGGTCCTTCCTAATGCCATCACATTTGTGGTTGGGGGCCATACTGTTGCATGGTCTGGCCTGGCTTTATCTGCTAGCACAGCATTGTTGCTAGTTAAAAAGGCCATGTACTTGGATACTGTGAGCAACACTAGGATGCATCTAAAGTACATGTCCACTAAGCTTAAGTAATATGAATGTTGTTAAAACTCAGATGAAATACGAGCTAATTCATTCCAGTTATATTCACTTCCTTAAAAAAATGTGGTTAGGCCTTTGCCGTCCTTTATATAATGTTCCATATTTTTGAAATGACAATTAGACAGTGTAAAATTTATTTCTTTTTTAGCATCAAGGTCTTAATTTATGGATTGCTATGACTCACCAAAGGTTTGTATTTCCAGCCTGCCATCGTTTAAAAATTGCTGTGCTGCTATCTCCTTGATATCTTGCCATATGTCATGGATGCTTTGCTCTTTGCTGCTAATTTTGTTTCTGTGTACATGCAGCATAGCAGTAGAAACACCACTGGCTCTACACAGTGAACACGTCTTCATAAGAAATTTTAATTTTTAAGGCAGCCTTGCAGTTTCTTGTCCCTCTGTGTCTCTGCCTCTAGCACACACACATATGAATTTACAGCTAATAGAAGAAGTTCTATGATATCATAGTTCAACATCTACAGTTTCTCAGCCAGGTATCCCAAACATGAATGGCTTAAAGCAGAGGCTCATCTTTCTTTACCTCAGAAATTTTTTCAGGCCAGCAAAGCAACAATGCCCCAAAAGTATCTTCTCCAGGACTCAGCTATACTTCAAAGAGTGTCATCATTAATGAATCCAAAGTAACATCAGTGGCATGTGGAATAAAGGTGACAGAGTGGGACTTACCCACCTCTCCATTCCTACAGCAGTTCCCTCACCCCCAAATCTACTCCTGGAGGTCAAGGGGCACTTAAGAACATTAGTGGGAGTCTGTAGTGGGAGAAATTAGCATTCTCTCCTCCTTGAATAAAAGCTGCATTCTACCAGCAGAATTTCTATTACATCCAGAGGTCATTTCGGGGGGGAACGCGGGGGATCGCAGTTCCCCCGGGTGAGGTACGGGCGGGCGGGGCACATGATGAAGCCCCGCCCCTTCTTCCGGCCGCCCCACTTTCAGCCCTCATTCAGCCAGGAGGAGGCAGGGGAAGAGGGAGGGTAAGTTGCTTCCTCCCTGCCTCTCCCCACCCCTGCCTGCCTGGGCCAGGGAGGGCCTTCGTGGGGCTTCCTTGCACTCCCGCCGGCCTTGCAGGTCCACCGCCGGGCCTCTCATGGGGCTCGGCAGTGGAGCTGCAAGGCCGGCGGTGGCGGCCGGGACCGTTGGGGGTGGGGTGTGTGGCCTTATGACACACTTCCGGTGATGTCAGGGGGTGTGGCATATGCTAATGAGTTATGCTAATGAGTTCCCCTAGCTCTTTTTCTACGAAACGACCCCTGATTACATCAGATTAACGTTGCCTTTGGACCCAACCCACTGGCTGCCAGTCAAGTGCTTTAATTATGGTGAACCTCTCTGAGAACCATTACAGATGGAAAGCCATATACAAATATAATAAACTTTCTTGTTTCCTTTAAATAACTGCTTGCCTTTCTTTTCAAAAAGAGCGTCTGTGCAGCTCTGTACTGCAGATAGCATGTGTCTGTTTTCTAGCATGAGTGTGGCTGCGATCAGACGGGCAAGTTGCTCCAATGTCATGGCGGCTTCCTTTCAGGCAGCAGCATCTGCCTCCCGTCCTTCAGTCCTCACCCCTGACTTTCCCAACACCGGATAAAGTCTCACTACAGATTGGAATTCTTTTAAAAAAGAAGCTGCCTGCCCGCCCTCTCTGGGGTGACCACACAACAGCGGTCTGAACAGTTGACCGTGGGGTGAGACAGAAATAGGGTGGCATGTCTGGTTGCACCTCTCCAGAACAAATAGCTCAGGAGAAGTTAGAGGTGCGGCCAGACTGTGCCAAAGCCTGCCATCTGATCGCAGCCTGTAATTGCTTGATTTTAACACTGATTAGTAAATAAAAGTAGAACTACTAGTAGGTTTTGAAGTCTAGTAGGTTTTGCATGAGGGTGAACAAGCTGAAACTTTATCCTGACAAGACATATATTCTCTGGGTTAGTAGAAAGGCAGACCAGGACTTGAGATCTCTCCTGTCTTGGTGGGGTTACACTGTCTTGGAAAGATAGGTTCACAGCTTGGGAGTGCTGCTTGACACAGTGGTCACCTTAGAAAACCAGGTGGCTGCAATGGCTTGGAAGTCTTTTGCCCCACTGTGCCTGTTCCTGGTTCAGTCAGATCTAGCCACAGTGATCAATGCCTTAGTTGCAGCTATATGGGACTGTTTAGGGTTGCCAACCCCCAGGTGGCTGACCAGGATCAGTCCCCCTGGAAAAAATGGCTGTGGATTCTATGGAGGGTGGATTCTATGGCATTATATCCTACTTCCCCTCCCCAAACCCCACCCTCCTCAGGCTCCACTCCCAAAATCTCCAGGTATTTCCCAACCCAGAGCTGGCAACCCTAGGACTATTGCAAAGCATTCTGCTTGGAGCTACCCTTGAAGAGTGTTTGGAATCTATGGCTATACTGCTGGTCAGGGCTAACTATTGGGAGTATATGACCCCAATGCTACAACAATTCCACTCCTGAGCCCAATTCAAGGTGTTGGCTTGGTCCTTTAAAGCCCTACATGGCTTGGGACCAGGGTATCTGAAGGACCTTCTCAGCCCCATAGCTAGGGATTTTGGGGGGAGGGGGCCTTGGGGGCCCCCACCAGCTAATTACATCAAAGACTCTAGGGCAAGGGGGGTCTGCTTGGTGCACACCCACACAGCCCCCACTAGAGCCTTCCTCTGAGGCGAGCCAGGATCCCAATGTTAATAGACACTAAAAGGTTTAGGAAAGCTGCCGTGTTTAAAAAAACAAACAAACGGAGAGCGGGCCATCAAGCTTCCTCCCTCACTCCTTCCCTGAGCGGACGATCTTTTCTGAAGCCTGGCTGAAGCCTGGCGCAGAAAATCCAACAGGAAGAGCTAAACTGCTGCAATCCAACCAATGTGTGTGTGACTTGGTCAACCACCGATTGCTGCTGGGTCCTAAAGGGACTCATCTCATCGCAGATGAGCTCAAACAGGGAGATGCCGGCTCAGATCGATCAGGGGGTGAGAGAGGGGGAGCTGAGGATCGGGGGAGCAGAGGAGGGGCCTGCAAAAACAGCGGGGGTCCACGTTAGCTACTGGCCTGGACCTTCTTCTCCCATACGTTCCTGCCTGGGAATTAAGATTGCAGGGAGAGGCCCTCCTGATTGCCCCACCAATCAAAGATGCTTGTCTGGTGGGCACACAAGAGAGGGCCTTTCAGTCACAGCCCCACTATTATGGAACAAATTCCCCTGGGGGGGGGGGTTCACCTGACCTCTTCCCTGTTGATCATCAAGCAGCAGTTGAAGAAAATTTTATTTAGGACTGCATCTGACTGATTTGGTTTTTATTTATTGGCAGTCCTAACTGGAGTTTGTAAATTGTGACTTTGGGTGTTTATCATTGTTGTTTTATCTATATTGTTTTATTGTGTTTTTTATAATCTTTTTAGTTATGTTATAAGCCCTATTGAGGGGAAAGGGCAGCTAATGTTTTAAATAAATCAAAAATAAATCAACTACTAAACCTGAAATTCCGGGAGAGGGAATAACATGTGCATGGGAAATTTGCAGCAATTAGTTCTGGCCACAAATTCCAGAGGGGAAGCAATAGGAAACACAAGGGAGTCTTGTAGCACCCTAAGCATAAAAGATGTATTGTGGCATTTGTTTTTGTAGAGCCCATTTCATTGGTGGCATGTAGTTGGAGAGAACTTTCTTTGAAAATTTTCATGTGTTATTGCAGTGTAAAGAAAAAACTAATTCATAAGGAAAAATTCTCACCAATACATTGCAAAAGAAAGAATTGGTCAACACCCCCCCGCTTCATATTATGAATGAACTGAACATCTGGAAATCCATGCATTTAACATCTGCTTATCTTCCCATGCTGATTAGGAATATCAATTAAACTCTGAAAGGTGCAAAGTGGTTCTCATCAAAACTTTTAAAAATAATATTTGGCTGTATCACAGCCCCTTTTCCAAATTATTCTCGCATGTGGCAGTTCCCTTGGCTTCCAACAATGGTATATGTATCCAAGAAGAAAACAAAACAATCTTATAGGAAAGATCATGAGGTTGCATAATTTGGAATCCAAAGTGATAAATGTAGCCAGACCTGTTGTTGTAATATGTGGCAGTTTAAAAATTATTAGATTACATTGACCTTGTAAACAGGTGCTTATGCAAGTTTTGTTGGCTATAAAAACAGAAATGGTGTCAAATTCCGATCAATATTTTCTACTCTTTCAAACAAAGTCACAAAATAAATACCTTCATGTGCTTTTGAGAAAAAGAAACACAATGAGTTGGATCCCACTAGCTACAACAATTAAGAGGTATAACACATAATGAAAAGGAAACAAGAAGAAGCAGCCCCCCCCCCGACTATGCTGGGGTGTGACATACATGAATAAAAAGACATGTGTGATGGGATACAATGAGGACAGAATTAGATGAGATCCTTCTCTTGTGGACAGACTGGGTCCAACCCAATGGATTACACTGATTTACAGAGTTATGACAGATCTGACAGCATTTGCCTAGAAGTAAATCCCATTTGGCTTTGGTGGGTTTTAGCCTTAATTATCTTACAAGGGGTCTGTACAAATCCAATCAGATTTTTTCAACTTTATTGATGAGGCTTTTTTGTTTGATAGCCCCTACTACTTGTTCTTACTGTTATGATTTCAAAAAAAGAAGTGTTATTGTTACATGTTCCCTACTTCTGCAAACTGGGAGAAGTCTTAAGGACAATGTTGTTTCCTTTGGTTACCTTCCGTTTGTATCAGAGAACATTGGAGGGTTAGAGTCTTTGTAATATCTGCGTTTGTTAAAAAAAATGTATAAGTAGAGCATAGTGGAAGCAAACATACAGTCCTACACAGGTAACAAATTGGCTAACCCTATATTAGATTAGCAGAAGGCAGTTTGTGTGCCAGCACCTTCCTCTCAGGGCAACACCCCAGTTTTAGCTAACTGGAATCACCCAGTTCTCCCATATTCAGGTTGAACATCTGTCTCCAAACTATTGGGGTCAGGAAGCAGTTTTTCTCCAGGCCAGTTTGGCCAGGGATCCTGAAGGTTTTTTGTCACCTTCTGGGCATGGAACAGCAGTCACTGCGGATTTGGAGGGGGAGGTATTTGTGAATTTCCTGCATTGTGCAGGGGGTTGGACTAGATGACCCTGGAGATCCCTTCCAACTCTATGATTCTATTTCCTGTCCTTTCAGGTAGAAGATTTACTTATTATTTAGAACATTTATGAACACTCATCTCTTGCAGACAACTGAAGGGTGTCACTTTCTCCAATGCCTGGTAGATATTTCAGGACTGGAGAAAATCCAATCAATAAAGGGACATCAGTAGTCTTTTGTTAAACTCCCTAATACCCACAGAGCAATGCTATGGCAAAATATACTGAAAGAACCCTTCCAGGTAAGTGACAACCAAACTGACTGTACCATGTATGCAGGTTACGGTATAGATTTAGAAGATAATGGCATAGATTTAAAATTTGAGCATTGTTTCCCAGTAGCTTCCCCTGGGGTCAGCAGGTGCCACTTCTAAGAATAGATTAGGTACCTTACAAAGATTAAGAAGAAAAAGGGAAATGACCAGGAAGCTGAAAGGGAAAGGAAACAAATGTAGAAGGAGGTCTGAGCATTGGAAATGGAAATGGGAAGGGAAGACCATTTGAGTTATGAGTGGTAGCCAAGGAAAATGTTTAGGTGGAAATCTTGAATTTAAAAAGAAGTTCAGTGGCAGATAAAACGAGAAAGATGAGGAGGCAGAGGAAAAAAATAAGTAAGATGAAAAGAAATAATGGAACTACTAATAATATATGGTGCTTTCAGTTTTTGCAAGGTGTTCTGTAGTCTTTGTTATGTGCCTTTCCCAACTGCCATGTGGAGTTTGTCACTGTTATTTTGTCAAACAAAGTTGAAGCTGATATTTTTCCAAAGCCAGATCAAGAGCCAGTGACATAAATGCATCTTGAACCCCGATCTCAGATTTTGTGCTGTCACCTGAGGGTTAAAAGCAGGTCCCAGTTCAGGAAGGGTTGAAGATGACTGATCTAGAGCACTGTCTGGTTCACAGTGCAGACTCCTTGGTAGGGTTGCCGGCTCCAAGTTGGGAAATTCCTGGAGATTTGGGGGCAGAGCCTGGGAAGGGTAGAGTTTGAGGAGTGGAGGAAGCTCAGCAGAGAGGGGATCTCATTGAGTCTGCCTTCCAGAGCTGCCATTTTCTCCAGGGGAACTGACCTTTCTAGTCCAGAGATCAGTTATTATTCTGGAAAAACTCCAGGCTTCACCTGGAGGTTGGCAGCCCTGTCGCTTTGGCAACATGGAAGGATTCCCTGACACGTTTGACACTGAAATGGATTTACTTCAAAAAGTGGTGCTGCATGTGTCCTGACCTGGATAGCACAGGCAAGCCTGATTTTGTCAGATCTTGGAGCTAAGCAGGGCAGACCCTGGCAAGGATTTGGATGGGAGACCACCAGAGAATACCAGGGACAGGAGGCCAGAGGCAGGCTGTCAAGTCACTTCTCTGAATGTCCTCCGTGCCCCAGTGGGAGTCGCTAGGGGTTGTCATGACTTCCAGGCATGGGCACGCATACACACACGCACACGCACACACACACACACACACACACTACAAAAAACAAAAAAAGTAGTGTTGCTTGTAACAGTTAATGTGGAAGATGTTTCCTGAAGGTAGGAAGGTTGGAACCTACTGTAATGTACCGTGCAGTATCCATGCTCAGTACTGTCAAAAATGAAATACTGTTAAATGTTCACTTGTTAAATACTGTCAAATATCAACACCAAAAAGCCGTTGTTGAAATCAAATAATGTTCTGTTCAAAAACAGATATTTAGATAATATCCAAGTGCCCAGACAATATTTCTTTAATTAATTAATTTATATGCTTATATACTCCTTTCCTCCCCAGTGGGGACCCAAAGCAGTTTACAACATCATTCTGCCTTCCACCATTTATGCTTACAACAATCACCATGTGAGATAGGTTAGTCTGAGAGAAACTGTCCAAAGGTCACCCAACTAACTTCCATGGCAGAGTAGGGATTTGGGCCTCCCCTATTATAGGCCAATTACGCATACACATCTTACTGCAGATTTCTCGAGCTGTAAGCCTTTAAGCTTGACTTTGGATCCCATGCCGGCCTTATGCACCATTCATTTTCCTCTGGTGTATTTATTCTGCAGTTACAATAAAAAGAAAACACTTTTCTAAGTTGGGGTGGGAACATCACTTGTGATTTGTGGAGGGTGGCATCCAGAGGGTTTTTTAAAAAAATATATGCAATTGCCTTATCACAGCCATGCAGTAGCGTCCAGCAAGCACCTTCCATTTAAATCCTCGTGGCTCAGGTTTTGCACATGCATGAAAGGGAACAGAAAGGAACAGAAAGGAAAACCCATCTTTTTTTGAAACTGACGAGCAGCTAGGAAGCCCTGTTTTCCATATTGCCAAGCACTAGACGATTCTCTGCTGTGTTATCAGCCACTGTGAAAAATGGGAAAAAGTCACACGATCTCATAATATGGGGGAACATGTTGAGTGTACAGAATGTGCGGTAGAACCAACTGATACTGGCATTGCAAGCTTTGATCATTGGCCACATGTGCTTGTGTGCACGCGCCTGTGCAAAATTGGCTGAAGCTCCACTATGCTTTCCACAGGGCTGCAATTTGTATGGAGGAGGAGTCCTCTGACAAAAGTTCTGGAGAGCTTTTTTAGTCTTGTGCCACTAAATTGGGGGGGGAAAAGGGGGGGTATTTTTGCCCCACAGTAACATTAATTTCTGGCCCTTCCTTGCAAATTCACATGGTTTTCTCTTTGTGGTTCTCTGATTTGATCCTGCACCCTGTTCATGATCATTGCAGTTTTTTAAAGCGTCTCCTATGCCGATTGCACTATTTCCTCCAAATAGTTCAATTCCATGCAATTCTGAAGTTTGGCAGTTTGCAGAAAGTCCATATGGCCCAGCTGCCATTTTAATGTTAGGCTTCTGGAGACTGCCAAAATGGAACCCCCCCCCCCCAATTTGTTCACTAAAGCATTAAATGGAAAAATGTTTTCAAACTTCAGGCTTTCTATCCCAATGTATCTCTCTCTTTACATGTCATGTCAATTTCATTCCACTCTGATGATCCCCCCCCCTTTATTTTGTTTGCATGCAGCACTGAAATACTTCATTTTTGCACTGGGGATGCTGCCTTTTGCCTCCTCTCTGATTCCCTTTTCAAACCAATACCAGCGGGGAACTCATGCAACTCCTTTTAAACTTCCCCCATTCTTTTAATTTTTTTTATTCAGTGATTTGTGACTAGCGATAGCCTCATATCACTAGACTGATGCCATTTGTCAAAACAATTAAAAATTTAAGCAAGAGAAAAATAATGGCGTTTGTACACCAATGAAAGGGGGAAGATGGCAGAAGGTGCAGAGTGGGCAGAATGACCTCGATGTGGGCGGAGGAGTGACTTTCAAGAGGCAACAAAAGGGCAGGGGGAATAATCTGAGGGAATCTGTATGCTTTCGAAGTACCTTCAGCTTGGAAGCGGAAAAAAGGGAAAAATCGGCACAAAGGCACTCTTAGAAAACCTGGGGAAACAGCGACCAGAAAGCGAAATGAGAGCTGAAGGGATGAAAATCGATGCAGAACGACAAAGAAAACCCAATAGACATGCACGGTGAATGTGACAGAAAACACCCGTGTATAGTGTGTGTCCTGGGTCAGAGCAGACCACAACAGTGTGATACTCTAACCAATACAACCCACTGGAATTTCTGGAGAATATTCACACACACCCCAAATTAGTGAAGCACACATTTTTGTAAACGAATTCATGTTAGCTTTAAATATGGCACAAAATGACCATATTCACTATTACATGGCTCTTCAATTCATTGTTCTTTTAGTTTTTCTTTGCAAAAAAGCATTTCTATATTTCAAGAGCAACACAAAATAAATCACATGGCTTGTTATTTTTTCCATGTTATAACTTTAAAAGAGTCTAATGTAAATCAAATTAAACAAAAATATTTGGGGGCTGAACCTTTTGAAAGGTGCCTGCAATTATTTCATTCGTTCATTTTTTTAATGGTTCACTTGCAGATTTCTGAAAAGTGTGGTGTGTGATAAATAATTGCTGCCTTTTAAAGCAGTTGTAGTGGACTCTTGCAAAGCATGTCATCCACTTGTGTGTCTAGTTAACAATTGAATAATAGGCTGTAATAAGATAATTAGCCTTAGATGGGACACATTATTCTTGTGTGGGACTGGCCACTGTTACAAATTAAATTATTTTAGGATGCCTGACATAATAGCTGTGTTGCATTTCAGTGGTCTGTTGATTAATAACTCACACTGAAGCATTAGATCGGCTTGTTGATCCATGGTAAAATGAAGTCCTGAAGCTAGTTGGATCGTATTAGGATCCAGTTACCATGGTTCAGAATAACTTGTAGAAACCAAGGGGGAAAAAACACTGAACCTAACAATGAACTCCAAAACCAAGCAAAGGTTAGTGAAAAGGAGGGCCAATATTAAAACCTTTCCATAAAAGTTAAAAAGAGGGATATGTATTTATTAATAATAATAACAAATTTTAAAACATATATAGAGGCCCATTTTACAACCAATGTATATAAAATATAACAATATCAAGGGCTTACAAAGTTGACCTTACGCGTTTTGGCCAAATAGGCCTTCCTCAGAGGTCATACATATGTGGCACTGATGGTGCATAAAAGATGAGGCTGTGGCTCAGGAGTACATCTGTCTTAGAGTTGTGAAGGCCTGAGAAAAAACCAGAAAAATTCTGGGGGAAAGTGGCTTTTTTTGTGTTTTTCTCAGGTCTTTTTTCAACTTTTCCACTGGAAAATTTGAAGGTGTACTAAGGGAAAAATCCATCATATGAAATATTTTCTCTTTTAGAACGTGAGAAATGTTTCATAATGCAATGTTTTTACATTCAAAATGTGTATCATGGGAAAATCTAAGGACTTTTTCAGTTTCCAGTGGAAACATTGGGAAATTAGGGGGAGGTTTTGTTTTAAGTGTTTAATTAGATGTTTGTTTTATGTTGGCAACAATTAATATGCTATAATGTTTTTAATTATAGAATGTTAAGTGTTTTCAATGCTATGAAATGCCAAGTATGGTGGCAGTCTGACACAAATAATACATTTTCTTTTGTTTACTACAGAACTTGTTTTCCACTTTCAACTTCTGTGAGTGAAGTGAGTGAAGTTTAAGTTTGATTACAGCATAAGTTTTGCATTTATTTCAATTTTCCCCAATTTTCTTTTCTTTTCTGGAAAGATAAAACAACCCCCCCCCCCCGGCTTCAAAATCTCTAGACATTTTACTTCTGTAATCTGCCTTCCGTGCAGTAGGCTCCAGGTTCAATTTCCAGCATCTCCAGCTGAAAAAAACAGGTACTAGGCAATGTGAAAGATCTTTCCTGAGACCCTGGAAATCTGTTGCCAGCCAGAGTGGAACCCAGAGAACCCAGCAGAACAGTGGTCTGAATTACTAAAAGACAACTTCATGTGAATGCTCTTCCGGTTTTCGGCGGCACGATGGCAGATGCGACCCTGGAGAGCTCCCAGGGTCGCGATCCGTATGCCAATGGTTAGGAGGGGGTGCGATTGTCCGCTACCTCCCCAGTCCTTGCATTTGGACTCCTAGCCATGGGGCTTTTGAGGGATTGTCTCTTTTTCGGCTCGATGCCGGGGAATTGAGGCTTCCCTATGCCCCGAAGGTCCTGTCACGTGCGACTGTATGGATTGAGAGTCACTGACCGGGGCAAGCGCGTGAAGACTGGGCGTTTTGCACGTACCTTTGGCGAGTCTTAGGACCAACGATGAACTGTGAGTCGTGTTGAAAGCAGAATACCAAGTTCCGGCCAGAAAGCCCCTTCAATTTAAGCGAGCGGGGGAGGGGACTCCCAGACATGAAATCTAAGCAGATAATTTTAAAAGGAGGGAGCCGGCCGTAAAAGCTATAAGAACTGATTTAAGAAGCACACAAGAGCATAGTTAAGCATTCTGGTGAATAACAGAGACTTTGGCAAACTTTACTAAGAGTAAACAATCCTCAAAAATGATGGGGCGGAGAGGCAAGAAAGAGAAACCATCGCAGCTCAAGCCTCCTTCTGGAAGTAGAAGCCCACGACTGAAAGCTACCAACGAGCTTTCACAGCTACTAGCTGAATCTTTGTGCCCTCTGCTGGATCAGATGACAAACATCAACCAGCAATTGACTACTTTGAACCAGAATTTTGCTGCTCAACAGATGGAATTGAATGAAACTAAGAAGTTAACAGAGCAAACAGCAGAGACACTGAAAGAAGTTCATGCCAAATCTAAAAAGGTGAAAAAGCGGGTACAGGTGTTGGAAAAGAAAAGAATTATTGATGAATCTCAGCTATTACAGCTACAAATGGAAAAAGCAAGCTTCATCCTGAGATTCCAAGGGGTCCCTGAGACAAAAGGAGAGAATCTAAAACAAGTGTTGGGTGATCTACTTGTGCCAGTTGCAGATTTGAAAATGGAATATCTTCAAAGTGATATGGATGTGGTTTACAGATCCTATTCTGAATTTATCAAGAAAAATAATCTGCCTAGAGAAATAGTGGTTAGATTCTCAAAAAGATATGTGAAAGACCAAATCCTGAAAGCAACATCAGGAACACCCCTGAAAATCAGTGGTAATACTATTTGAATCTTAAAAGACATTTCATTTGAAATCAGAAAGAAGGGAAAGAAATTTAAAGACTTGGCAATGTTTTTACAGACAAACAACATACAGTACAAATGGTTGGTTCCTGAAGACATACTCTTCAGAATAAATTACAAAAAAGAAAGAATTTACTCTGTTAAGAAATCAAGTGAGTTCTTGAAGCAGCAACTGGGAAGGTCCGGAGAAGACGACAAAGAAGAAGACCAGGATAAAGAAAGCGGTGGAGACTCTTCTTCAACTACTGAGGAGGACTCTGCAGCCCCCAAAAGAGACTATGATTTGAGGAAAAGAAATGCCAAGAAATGAGATGCTGAGGAACTCTGAATTTCACCTTTAAGAAGCTGGTTTTTTCTTTATTTTTGATGCTTTTGTGATTGCCTTAAACAGTAACTTTCATCAGTTTTTGGAGAGTATTAGCTAGATTTAAACATTCAAGATCATTGTATTATTAATAGATTAGACTAACATTTTATAAGCTTATGTAATGATCTTCACTACTTGGGCTTTTAGTTGTTAACATTTCTTTCTCCTGTAGATGTTAGACCTCTACCCTATTTTTCTTTGTAGTTTATAGAAAATCAATAAAAAAATCCCCTTCGGGGGGCCAAAAAAAGAAGACAACTTCATGTGTTCTCTGCGTCTGTGTCTATATGATACACTCACCACAAAGTTTTCTGTTTCCATGTGACATACTTATTTATTTCATATTTTACCCCATGCCATTGATTTGTTAGCTCTTCACCTCAGGAATCTATCTCAGAAATTCTCTGATGATTTCACATGATCTTTTTGGTCCAAGGCAGTCAGAATGTTTGTATTATCTTTTTTTAAAAAAAGTATTTGTTGGCCATATAGTTCTGGTTCGAAAGGATGTTGTCTAGCCATCTCTGTGTTTATAGTTCTACCTCAAAACAATGGCATCTGCAACTTCCCTTAGATAGTTAGCAGTGATTCATGGAATATGGAACTTCCAGAGCCCTAAGTGGGGGAACACAACTTTAAAAACTTTTTAAAACATCTTTACTGCCACCCCATGCAGATTAAGGGTTTCATGAACCAAGAGTAGTAGAAAATACCCTAGACAGACATCACCTCACCATCCAGGAACATGGTATGCTGTATCTTACAGACCAAGACTCTAGTGGTGTTGTGTATAAATGTACCTGTGGAGCCAGACCTTTTTCTCTGTATCAATATGGTAAACAGCTGCATGGATCAGGATTTAAAGGTGAATTTGAATAGCTTTGAGGGAAATTACTACATGTTTTGGTCGCTATAGTATGTTTAGTGAATTGTTGTTCTCTTGAATTGGGAATGCCATATTTTGCTAGGTTTCTTTCTTTATTTGTATCCCATGATTTAGGATATAAGTGCAAGAAAAGTGAATGGTTGATTTATTAATTTGTATAAATTCAGAAGTTTAGTTTCTGAAATTTTCTGACATCAGTTCATTTGTTTCATTTGCTTAATATCATCTGCTGGTACTCTAATTTACATTAGTCTTATAAGATCCTATAAGTATGATGCTATATGATCTCATGCTCCAATGTGTCTTATTGTATTAAAGAATCACAGAAGAGTTTGTACTTTCAGGCTGATACTGGTGCCCAGCTGCAAGGTTGCTATAACAGCACAAGGGATTACCTGTTCCTCCTGGCAGAATAAAAAGACCCCCTACTATGGGACCTTGAAGGAAATAGCTGTTAACATCAGAGGAAAGCCTGTGTAAATGCAGTGCTTCCATAATAATAAATGCTTGTGGTGCAAGCTTTCTTAATTAGGAAGAAGTTCCAGCTGGTTTTGCTGTGCTTACTAAAACCAGGCTGGAGCAGCTACTCCCATCTTCCACACTGTATCTGTTGGAATGGAGGTAAGCTGTTGGCTGCTTGAAGAGTTAAGCCTTAGAAACTCCAGTGCACCATAGGTGCTACTGTAATTATAGTTTATCTTGTGCCTCTATCATAACATTGGCATATTTTAGACCACATGTGTAGAGAACATGACTTGGATTCTCCCAGTATCAATATAATTCCTCTCACAATGCTGGTGTGAAACAGCAATGTCATGGGCTCCTCCCACATGGCTTAAATTTTCTCATGAAACTAGAACAATGTGAGACATGCATGTGCTGTGTTGATTCCCATTACATTAAGGGTAACTTCAGTGTGTATTGTAGAGGAATCAGCCATTGAACATAGTCTTCATTGTAGTCCAAAATGTGAGCTAGATAGCATTCGGATTTTATCTCCCTGGAACCTTTCATATTTCCCCCCGTACATTGTCTAGACCAAATCTATCAAGTAAAGCATGTAAATTTGGGAAACATGCTGTTTTATTTTAATGGATTGCATTTCTTTGCCTCATTAATTAAAGGGCTTGGTTAACTTATCATTGTGATTTGTGATTTGTTCTTTGTATTTGCTATCCATTAATAATGAGGTACAGATTATGGTTTTCATTACTTAGTCTAAAGGACATTCAGTACACTTGGCTTGCCAACAGAGATTATCTTTCTTTGATGTTCAGATTTCTGGCTAATATTTGCAGTAATAAAACACATCATTTTCAGAATAATTTCTATGGCTTTTTAATTTGGGCTTTTTGGCATGTCATCAGGAAATCAAGTAGGTTTAATACACTGAGAGAAGACCGGTCATAATTTGATTCATATTATGAGAAACCTTAATAGAACACATGCAAAATTACAAATGCTGTAAAATAGATGCTTTTTGCTGAATAAAAGCAACAGCTGTGAGTCTTAATTGCACAGCATCACAAAGGAAATGCAAGACTGACTCATTGGTTCTATTAATTTATTGCTGAATATTTTAGTGCTATTGTCTGTTGTGCATGACAGCTTCAGTCAATATTTACTTAAGAAATATATATTTGTATATTACATTCCATTGGTAAAAGAAAATTAACACTATAGAGCTCTGTGTATTTTTTCTTGCAACAACTGCCAAAAAGGAAAAAAAAGAGTGCATGATATCATATATTATAATAGTGAGTTGACCAAATCTGAGGATACTTAAATATGGAGACTGGACCCATGAAGGGCCAAGACAGATCTTTCAACAAGCCTCAAAAACCTCCCAGGTTTGCATAAAAATCTGAAATCTTAAAATAAATAAATAAATAATGGGGGTTATAAAACCATGATAAAAGGAGTCCCTGTATCTTAAAAACAAAAACAAATACTCACTGTTGCTGGGCAACTGCAACAGGCTTGGTTCATGCCAGTAAAAGGGAGGGGGAAGGGCAAGGCCCTTCTCAAGACTATTTTTGCCTTTGAAGGAGGACTCATCTGGTCCCTTGATACTACATGACTTTCATGACTCACCTAGGTCTGGCTGCTTGCCAATGTTCAACTGCAGCCACCCCACAAAAGCCAGTGTGATGTAGTGGTTAGAATTTCACACCAGGACTTGGAATCCCCATTCCACTCTAGAAGATCATTGGTTGGTGTTGGGCCTGTTACACATTCTCAGCCTAATTTACTTCACAGAGGCAGGTCCAAGATTTACCATTAAGAGCACCTGGATACCTCCTGGTGGGCTAATGGTCCCCCTCTCCACCTGGGCCAGCCAACCTTCTGACAGATGGGCTGATGCTGACCCACCCAAGCACCGCACAAGGTGGGAGAGCCTGTGTGAGAGTCAGGGGAGGGGTTGGGGGGGAGGTAACGGTGGAATGAATGCGAAAGGAGGAGGAAGGAAAGGGGGGAGGGTCTATGGAGACTTTTAAGGAAGGGGGGAAAGGAAACAGGAAGAGGGAAATTCAGCCTGCAAATCCTTGCTGGTTCCCACTTGTTTTTTTTTTCCTTGAATGTTTACTCTTAAAAGCACACACACTGAAAATTCCATCAATGAAATGCTGCAACTGTAGCAACACTACAGCAGACAATGCTAAAAACGACCATCAGCTCCAACCCCAGTACTGTTTACCATTGGTTCTCCCCCATCCCTAGCAGAGTGTAGGCCTTTCTAAATAGAAAGTTCTTTATTATCATGCTAAAGGTTAGGATTGGGCCAATGTGGTGAGCCTTCCTAGGCTCACCCACTATCAGTTGGTGGTCCTGAAGCAATGACTCTGCTTAAATCTCAGTGTATAGTTTAAACAATTTCTAAATGTTTTAAGAAAGAGGTATGCAACCTTTTAAAGCCCTTATTTGGATGAGAAATTTAATTATTGCTTCAGTTTCAACCATAATTCATATTTTTTTTCGGAGCATGCACAAGCCTTTGTATGTCTGGCAACAATTGATGTATTATGTCACGTAGTGTGCTGTCTAAGTACATTCTAGATACAAGCTCCATATGATACTATGTGATAGGTTGTACAGGCCTTACTAAGGGCTACAGAGCTCCTCTTTAACCTTGGCAGCTGATCTGGAGCGCACAAGAGAAATGATATCATAAGACACCAATGTAGGAACTCAGTTAAAAACCTTCGGCCAGTAAACATGTTTCTAATGTGTATTTCTAATGACTAAATGCTTGGGGGCTGGAAAATCCAGAAATCCCTGGTGGAGGATGGTGTGGGGGGTATATGTAATATTAGAGTTTGCAGTCAAATATTTATTATATGCTAGAAAATGTATAGGAAGTTGAGAGATAAAAATGACATACATAAATATTAGTAGGGTTACCTCCAGCAGAACATTTTAACTTAACGGTATTACAAACCATTGTTAAAGCAAGCAATGCAGTGGAACAGAACATGAAAACAATACAATAAGAGTTAATAAAAATTGTGCAAAAAGTCTCTGCATAATTATCCAGCACAATTCAATGCAGGGTCTGACTAGATGCATTAGTAAAAGGTACATGGAGGATAGTTTCTGTTCTGTGTAACATTGTTCAGCATTCTTCACACAAAGTAAAGTACACTGGAGAACATTTTCACATTTGTACTGCATGCAGTAAATGTTTCAGTTACAAAAAGTGAGCCATTGAAAGTGTTGCAGAATCAGAGGTAATCTGACCCCAAAAAATCATGTAATCCTCCTCCTACTTCCCCAGTTGACAAGATCAACAACTGTGTTAACCAAATGTGCAGAAGCAGTGTGGCTGTGGTGGTGTGTGTGGTTTCATGGAACAGTCTTGCTTACTGCAATGTATATTCCTATATTGGTTTATTTACCTGTTTATTTGAAAATCTGATCTCCAGAGACTGTTTGTGGAAGTTCATTATCTTGCAGAGGGCTGGTAGGATAATAAATCATCGCAATGAATGAGGGCAATGGAAGCATCACTGATCAATGTGCTTGGTATTATCGTCAGGGTGCAGGCTATGGTTCAGTGGCATACAGAAGGTCCTAGGTTTCATCCTCAGCAATTCCAGTTAAAACAGGGATTCTTAACCTTTTCTGTGTTGTGGACCCCTTTGGCAGTCTGGTGAAGCCTATGAACCCTGCGATCACATGCAGTCCAGTGGCAGGAATACTCATTACTGTAATTTTGAAGCAGTGATGAGCGTAAATTATATTTTGAGATATCTGCAGCAACTGTAATATATGAAAATATCTGTGATTTCTATTGGTGATAAAGTCACAGGTACTACTAATACTACTATGGTTTGTTGCCTGTATTCATAATTGAAGGAAACACTAAATTTCAGTTAGATAGTGAAAATAAAGATGTAATTCTCCCCTCATCCAAGTTCATGGACCTCCTGAAATCTATCCATGGACCCCAGATTAAGAACCCCTGAGTTAAAAGGATCAAATAGTAAGTGATGTGAAACAGCAAAGTGGGCTGTACTGACCTTGGTAAATCAGTTGTTTGACTCAGTATAACCCAGTTTCATGCATGAAGGGTTGATCATTAAATGCCAAATTTATGTCTTTGAACAACACCTATGTATTCTGCATGTTCTTCTTCCCTACTGCAATAAATGAAACTGACTCATCCCATCAGAAAGTAGAGAAACAGAAGTAAGTTGTTGGTTTCTTGAAGCAGCTGTTGAGAGTATATGTGATGTGCAGAGTATAACTATTTTCTCCGCTGACAGATTCAGTCTGTAATGGCTCAGTATATTATAGATGACAGAACACATAAAGAGCTATTATCACCCACACGTGACTCCATCATCATATGGAGATTTTCTTTTGTCCATGCTGGGAAGCATGGAAACCCGTACAACTGTAGTCTTGTGTCAGTTTCTTCATCTGATGATGGTGATATGCTACTGATGTTAAGATAGATGTTCCGTGTGCACAGCATATTTTCTTGTGGGTTTTCATCTCAGTGACATTTTTGACAAGGAGCATAAGTAATGAGCCTTTATTTTTGTCATCTGCCAAAAAACATTATAGAACGTCTGCAGAATCACAGCAGTCAGTTTTAGCAAGTTATGCATAGTCAGAACCACCTGCTTCTGATGTTTCACATTTTAAACTTCAGGACTGACAGTGCTTGGAGACATTATTGAGTCTGTAAACATATCAGAGTCTTGTACAATGAAGTACCTTCTCCACTTGTGCTATGGAAAAGTCTTTGCTACACCAGGTCCTACCATATGTACCAACACAACTCTGTCAGTGATGCAACTTGACCCAGTAGGACATTCCAGAAGTAAGCATTTATGTTGTTCTGAACACAGCATAGAGAGTCTACCTTAGAACATGGCTGCCTCATTCCCCCAAATTCCAGTACCCACAAGGGTTGCAGGACTTTCTCATGCATGAAGAAATCACTGTTTCCTTCTGTAACTGACATGCAAAGAGCTTTTTACAGAAAAGCTTTCTGCACGTTGCAAACTTTAATTTTGTCTTTGACATCTTGAGATGGAGGAATTCTGAACAAAAGCAAATTATTCCTTTTGGTAACATGATGGATGGCCCATTTACAGCATGCACTCTGCTCATTCACAAAATTACCATAACTTGTGTTGTTAGCCAGTGTTATAGAATTGTATTATGACAAATGTCCAACAGTAGGCAGCTCTTCATTTTTGAATGGCATAGTGACTAACTCATCTTAGGCGCACACCTGAAAAACCTAATGTGTGCAATGATCCTTAGGCTCTCATACAGTTCTGTGTATGGCATTGGCAGCTACTATTATAACCTTCCTGCGGTTCATAAGAACAGCAGTCTTCCTCTTTTCTTCTTACACATTGTCCAGTTCTTTGTAATTTCTAGAACATTTTTTCCCCTATTCTTGTAACATTTTTTCTACCTTGTAACTTCCCAGATCAACTTCTGGTGAGTACACAAAGCTGTATTTTTTTTAAAAAAATCTCCTGTGATGCTATGCACCAGTTACAACCCCCACTGGTTGCCACACACTGCCTGACAACCCTGCAGAAAGAAGCAAAAAAAAAAAGTAAGCCTTTCAGTTGAAAACATAAAGCTAGCAGCTGCTCAGATCTCTCTTTCTAATGTTATATGGAAGCACAAATCACTTAAAAGGCGGAGAACAAAGGGAAAGCATAGTAGTCATATTAATAATGCAGGAGAGTAATTTTAGTTGATGCAGTAAGTAGAGTCATGAAAGCATTACCTAGTGAAATTTCCAAGGTTCCCTTCCCTAAATTTGAAGTGTCCCTTTTTTTCGCGGTTAAATTATAGTATTCCCACATCAGACCCCTGTCCAAATTAGTAGCTGTGTTGGTCCATAGCAACCCCCCCAGTCATATTATGGGTTAGATCCAGGCAGCTTTTTCACTCAATCCGATTCAATTCTCTTCCATTCGATAGCCTTTGTCCCATGTAGGTTTTGTCCACTTAGGTCCCATGATCCATAGCATAGCCTTTTTGGGTTGCCTAAGGGAACACCTCCTTCCATTTTTATCAAGAGAAAAGCTGTTTGGATCCAATTCAATACTTTTAATTTAGGCAAACCAAAATAACACAACACAGTGTGCCAATTTAGTCAAGTCAAGTCAAGTCAAGTTTATTAATACGGTCAAGCGACCAGCCAATAGAACGATTCCAAGAATAATAATAAAATACACAATAAATACATAAGTAGCTAGTAAATACATATAACGAATATATATAAAACCTTTAAACGAATACAGGAACAATACAATATATCATTGAAACACACCAATACAACGCTAATTTGTCATCAGATCACTAACTAGGGTATAAGCTTCCTCTTTTTAAGGGCCAGAAAGCAAAATTTTGCCACAGCTAAAGATATCCTCTCTATCCGGTCTTCCAGCAAAAAAGTTAAAATCCTCAGTTCCGCAATTTTCAACTGAACATCCAAGGGTTTGAATTTGGACAACAATGGAAAAATTAACAGCTGTCTCTCCATAGCATAAAAGTTACAATGTAACAATATATGTGAGACCGACTCTATTTCAAGATTTGTACACGGGCAACATCTTTGGGAACTAGGCCAGCGCCGAAACCTTCCTTGTAACAAGTTAGATGGCAGGGCATCAAAACGTGCTCTAGAAAAAACCCATCTATAGCTGTCATATATGATGTTAGAAAGATATGGAGCGGGGGCAAAACCTGTCCAGGATTTTAAGGCTTTATATCTTAAGGGTAAGAGCGCTTCTTCCGTCTGGACCTCTATATCTATTAGGCGTTGGGTTACTATAGATTTAGCTTTTGTCAATCCAAGCTCCAAAAGACTTGCAGGATGAAGCCCGATTGATCCAAGCTTGCCTAATATTTTGGAGGACCATTCAGGATATGGATTGGCAGCTTAAAAAGATGGAATTAGGCCTGTAGGCTTCAATTTAAGGGTTCATCAAGCAAAAAAGGGTTGGTAGAAGGGGGGGTGAATCTCTTTTAGGCTATGCTCTTAAAGTCTCTTTGCCAGCATTCCGTGTAGAATGTTTTCCTGGCTTCAGTGGTTGTGACTCAGTACCCCTGCTTTGTAGCATATTCCCCAGCATGAGAGGATCCCTTAAAAAATAGTTGGACCCTCTTGAATTTAGAATTGATTCAACTCTTGTTAATTTTTGTGCCAGTAATTTCATGTTAGAAGCCTCCTACTTTGTCTTGCTGCTTGTACTTTTTTCCTTAAGACCTAGTAGGCTAACATAACTTCTCACAACAGACTGTCTGTGTTCTGTCAGTACAGTCTCTGTCCTTGGAAAGCGTTCTCTTCTCCTTCTGTTTACCTTTTCTGAGTCCTGAGACTGAGTCATGGAGAAAGGTGTGCATTCTCATTAGCTCTTCACATTTGCTGCACTTGCCATAAGAGAAAATAGCCTTGATACGGCCCATGAATAGAATTTACAAGTGGGGACCCCCGCAAGAAGCAGCTACTGTATTTTCTGGTGTATAAGACTACTTTTTAACCCAGGGAAATCTTCTCAGAAATGGGGGGTCGTCTTATACGCCGGTAAATACGGTACTCTGGTCTTTCTATCGCTTTCAGTAGTACATGTTGCGCTTTGAGTGTAGCAAACAACCGAAAAACAAAACAAGTATATCCCAAACTCTATATTTTAACTGGAAAAGTTGGGGGTCATCTTATACGCCCAGTCGTCTTATACGCCGGAAAATACGGTATATCATTCCCCTCACCTGCTTCTTCCCTTCTCCCCTGACTTCTCTCACACATGTTGTCCTTCCTGCCACCCCTTTTCTTAATCTCTCTCTTCTCCATGCCTGTCACTTCCTTTCTGCCCCCACCCCATCACTCTTTCTGCCCTTGTCACTCACAGTTAATATAATTCCAGATCTCCAGCCCTCACCTGGAGGCTGGCAACATTCCCTGGTTAACCTGGAGGCTGGCAACATTAGTTTCCCTGGTTATTTACTGTTGTAAGCCGCCCTGATCCCGCACGCGGGGAGGGCGGGGTATAAATAAAATTTTAAAAAATAAATTACTTAGTGAGTAAGATGGGCTTTTTACTATGGTCATTATTGCTGGACTAAGCCCTAGCAGTAAGAACAAGTTTTGATCGAGCCAATCATACCTCAAAAGGGGTAGGGAGAAAAGCTCTGAACAGTTGTAAATAGGTGTCAGTTTGGGCAAGAACAATTTTTGATTTTTATCTAAAGTCTGAGACTGTTGTGTTTTTGAAGTGACTTTTAATTTTATGTGTGTTATCAGTATTTTGGATACTAAGTATTGTAGGCTAATAATTATTGTGAATTTATGTAGAAGAAGTATTTGTGCTGTCATTGACACACCATAAAATTTATCATGGTGTGATTGTGTCTTATAAGTGTCATTGGGAATATTCCCGTAGTGTTCTGTGATTTTATTTTATTTTTTAATGAGCCTATGATTTCAGGAGAAGAAAACATCCCTGCATGGGACATGTATTGGGAAAGTGTGAGATCAAATAAAATGAAACAAAATCTAATGGTTGCTCATTTGGGCACACCTTTCCAGTGAGGAAACAGACTTTATAGCTGCTCATACAGTTTTATTGTACTATATGCACTGTATCAGTCCTAGTCAAACTATTTTACCTTCTAACATCTTTGAAGCTGTGTTTGGCTTTCTCTCCCTGAACCTTTTGTTGCCAGCTCAGAAGCAAATGTTTCTTATATAAGAATGTAAAGTAGTTAACATTCTCTTTAGAGGTTCAACAGTATGGCCTCCTGCAGGATGAAGCCATGGCTTGCTAGCACATCTGTTCATCGTGAGAAATGAGCTGACTGCAGTTCAGAGTGAGACAATGTCATTTATGAGCTGATTTCAAAGTCACTGTTGTATGATTGCTGGGAAATTCTGATTAAGCTGGTGCACAAACATGTGTTTTAATGCCCAGACTAAATAAGCTTTAGAAAAAGGATCCTGGGAAAATAAGGCCTTCACTAAGGGTGTGGTGATGGTGGCCTAGAGTTACCAACCTCCATGTTGGATCTGGAGTTTCTGAGAATTAGAACTCATCTCCAGACAATGGAGATCTATTCCCCTGGAGAAAATAGCACCTTCAGAGGGTGGGCACTAAAGACATCCTTTACACGCTGCTGGGGAGACATGTGGGTGGGAGGCCATGCGCGCCTGCACTCCGAGCCCTGTATTTGGGGCTTGGAGTGCAGGTGTGCAGCCCCTGCCTCTCCCCAGCAGTGTTTAAAGACTGTAGGACAATGGTAAATACTACAATTTTCTGAACAAAATGGAATTTTGGAGGTATCCAGTATAAAAAAACCCACTGGCCACCATGGGGTTGCTACCTCCAGGTTCGGAAATTCCTGGAGTTCTGGAGACAGAGCCCGGGGTTGGCAGATTTAGTGGGGCAAACTCTTAGGGTTGCCAGACCCCCCGGTTCGGTGGGGGTTTCCCAATTGGAAGGGGCTCCTTCCCACCCACCAGTCAGCTGGTGGGAAGCCCTGCCCCCAAGAGCAGCTACCCGGCCTTCTCCCCACCTCTCCCCAGCAGTGTTTAAAGACTTATCCAATTCAAAACATGTTCTATATCAGAGGGATCTCTTGCAAAAAGGGGGTGGGATAGGAAGCTGTGTGATATCGGATTGGTTTTTTTGTAAACCCAATTCAAACTCGGGCTCAGCTGAGTTCCGGTTTCAAAAACATTTGCAGGGGAAGATCACATGAGAACATCATGTTGACTACTTTACTGGCCAGCAAGATGAATCAATACCTGAATGACAGCACACTAGTTTCAGCTAGTACCTAGTTGTCTTAATTTGCACTAAAAAGTGTTTGACAGATCTTCAGTAATAGATTACTGTAGTAATCCCTGTTCATAAATAAGGATCTCACTGGGGGGAAAAACACAAAAATCTGCAGCCTGAACCAGCTTCTGAATTATTGCCACTACATTTTCCGGGGGGGAGGGGGCGGGGGTGGATTACATCTTTGTATTAAAGCCGTATAACTCATCTGACTTGCCTTAGAGTTCTTTGGACAGTTTTATATCTTTAGAATTTATATCTGCAGAAAATTACTCAAACAGGTTGTTTCCTAGAGCAATAAATACCTTTAACAAAAGCCTAATTCGCACTGAAATTGTAAATGTGTGTCTGGACTGCACCATTTCATCCTTCAGAAGGGTGCTCACAGAACTGAATGTGCCTCCATTTATAAAAAGAAAAGAAAGATCCTGCATATAATAAAGCAGATGCCTATAGGACAGAACCCTTCTCCTTGACGTCTGTGGATGATACATGTGTTATTTTGGTATAAAGTCAGTATACATATAGAGAAGAGGATTGTGCCCATAGCATTGGCCCTGCTCCTTAACATGCATTCAGCATAACTTCTACAAGATGTGTGCATAGGCTCAGTATGTGTGATTAGAGACCCTGGTTTTTGTTTTCTAGGGCTATGGTTATATATATATAGAACCTGCTTACACAGAGTTAGTATGCATATGGGCTGTTGCAAGTGTGTAGGGAGGGGATAGTTAATGTGTACAATCCTGCTTCCCCCTGTTCATGCCATGTAATATGTGCACCATGCTTAGATGGCCTGCATCCTAGCATCTAATGTCTTATGTTTAGCTAGCATTTTTTGTGTGGAGAAACATTTGATCACAGCCCAGACACAAGATTACCTGTTCAGTGAGAAATAAGAGAAACCCCTTGCAATTCTGCACTGCTAATTCTTGTTTTTAATCACTTGCTTTATTTGACTTTGGCTGCTGCATTTATCTATGAAAACCAAACTTATTCCACCATGGTACTCTGGAAGCTACTTTGGTGTGCTGCGACTTATTACTACCTACTGCCGGCTTGATTTGGTTTGATCTATCACGCTTGAAGAGTCCTGCTTTAGGATTGCAATCTTATGAAGTTACTCCAGTCTAAACCCTTTGAAATAAATTATCTTAGACTAGAGTGACTTTCCATGGGGTTATCACATGACTGTCAGTGACCTTTTTTTGGTCCCTTACCAGGCACTATTAAAAATGAGCAAGAACTAGAGATATACTGTATTGAAAGAGATCTTCTATTCTTTACCATACTTGCAGTGCAATCTTAGGCAGAGTTAAAATCAATTTAAATCAGTGGCCTTAGATGAGTGTAACTCCGCTTAGAACTGGAATGTTGAGTAATACTAGCACATAATGGTGGATTCACTGAAATAATCAGATCTACACTAACCCAAGTGACAAACAGGGGTTTTGCCATTGCCTGCCTCTGTCTAGCAATCCTGGACTTCTTGGTGGTCTTCCCATCCAAGTACTAACCAGGGACGATCCTGTCTAGCTTTTAGGGTTTGACAGGATTGGGCTAGCCTGGGCCATCCAGGTTAGGGGGGCATTCCCAAGACACTCAGAAGTATACCCCATGTTCGACGTTATCAAGCAAAAAGCATGATTGCACAAGGAGAACTACACTGGTGAGTAGGGTTGCCAGGTCTGGGTCAGAAAATACCTGGGGACTTTGGGGGGTAGATCCAGGAGAGGGCAGGGTTTGGGGACAGAACGGGCCACCGCATGGTACAATGCCATAGAGTCAACCCTTCAAAGTAGCCATTTTCTCCAGGGGAGATGATCTCTGTCAGCTGGTGGTCAGTTGTAAAAGCGGGGGATCCCCAGGCCCCACCTGGAGGTTGGGAACCCTACTGGTGAGGTTGCACATATCCAAGAGTAGGTGGGAGGGTGAACAACAGTGCCTGCTTGTTTTTATTTAGCAGCATGGTCAAAGTAATGAATCATGGAAACAGAGTGGAGGAAAGATACCATAAACCTAGTTACAGCTTTCCTTCCGTTAGGAATTGTATTTTCGTGTTGTAGATTCTTGGCCCATATGAATAGGCAGGGATCACACATATATCTTAGTAGGAAAAAACCATATGTGTTTTATTAATTACAATTGTAAATGGCTGTGGAAATGAGAGTAGCAGAGCTGGAAATAAAAGTCTATATTTTTTTTTAAAAAACTCATAGTCTGTAAAATTCTTCACGTTGACTCAGCCTCCTTCAACAGGATGCACCCTCTTCAGGGTGAGAGGAAGTTCAGTTTCCATATAGCTTAAATCCTGGTCTCTTTTGAGTAAGAACTGCCAACTCTGTAAATTATGTGTGGTTTTAGTGATGATGTTTACTGTCTTTTAATGACTGAGGTGCGAACATCAATGATTGCACCGGAGACCTCAGATTAACATCATCCACTTTCCCATAATCCAGAGGAGACTGTATTGCGAAGCTGTAGCACAACAATAAGTAGACTCACAAATCTTTTTGTTCGATGCATCTGTGTAACTCAGTTTAATTCTTGCCTGGGTTTTTTCCTTCTTTTTCTCCTCCTCCTTCAAGGTCTGTATTTTTCATACTCAAATTTCCATTTCCCTTTGGACTGTGCTACCTTTATAGAATATGTTTTGAATGCATTAATTTTCTGTTTGCTGTCATTTTCCATTATTTTATTGTGTTTTCTACAAAAGTGCAAAGTTGCTTTAGCCACTGACCTGGCAGAAAATATAAGGATCTGATTAGCCAAACAACATTTTAAACCTCCCTTTGTCCAAAATTAAGGGGACTCATGCAAGTTTTGTTCACTAATAAATAAAGACCTGTCAGCTTCAACTGAAGCTCTGTGTAGAGTTTCATTTGGTATATCCTTGCTATAAAATGTTACAGTGCCATTGATTAAATATTTTATACTTACTGATGACGGGAATCCTGCGAAGGATGAGGAGGATACTGTTTCGGAACATCTGAAGCTCAGATCAGATAAACATTTGGAGCTTCTTATTATTCGGAAAGTCCATTTCTGCACAGGAATAGATTCTCTCAATTTGACCCTAGTAATTTGATTCAAGTCATCTGGAAGACAGCAGTGCTGATTTCACATGATGTTTTTGCTTTTGTTTCTGTACAGACATCAACAGTTTCCCTTGAAAATCAGCTTGTACTAAAAACATGTGCAGCGAAAATTGAAATTTGCACCCAGAGAGTCTGTTCAGATGCACAAGTAGTTTTGCTTAGTGAGTCATTCCCCCACCTGCCTACTTCATGGTTGCTTGGCAAGGGCTTGCTTTATTGTCTTGTGTGTATGGTCTTAACCAAAGGGAAACAAAAGAAAGGCTGTTCAGGCTCCTTCATGCCAAACATTTTCTGATGTTTGAGAGAAGTATGCCATATCACTTTTCTCCCTTTCTCACAATACAAGAACTCGTGGGCACTCCATGAAATTGCTGAGCGGTTGGGTTAGAACAGATAAAAGGAAGTACTTCTTCACCCAAAGAGTGATTAACACTTGGAATTCACTGCCACGGGAGGTGGTGGTGGCTACAAGCATGGATGGCTTCAAGAGGGAATTAGATAAGCATATGGAGCAGAGGTCCATCGGTGGCTATTAGCCACAAGGTATAGATAGGGACTCCAGGGCAGGTGATGCTCTGTCTTCTTGGTGCTTGGGGGGGGGAGGCAACAGTGGGAGGGCTTCTATTGTCCTGGCCCCACTGGTGGACCTCCTAATGGCACCTGGTATTTTTGGCCACTGTGTGACAGCATGTTGGACTGGATGGGCCATTGGCCTGATCCAACATTGGCATCTCTTATGTTCTTATGTTCACTTCACCCTAGCTGCAAAGTTCTGGGGGTCAAGGATAATGGGATTCTCAGGAGGGCCCCGCCCCAGTTCCTTGCAGCCACATTAGCCCTAAAATCCTGGTCTGAAGAATGTCCTCTTCACTATTTGACTGATACCTCAGGATGCGCACCAGTCTCTGTGCTTACAGCTTAAGTACTCTATGTGCACTGCTGTTGCCAGCTGTTAACACACTAGCTCTCTAATGAAACCACCCCAACATATTCCCTCCAGGACAGACCTAATCAGAAGCCAGAGGTAAACTGATCCTATCCCCCCCCCCCAGGCAACCAGGAGGGAAGGTGGATCATCCGTTGGGAAAGAGACCAACATCACTTTAAATAGCATGCCCCCTGCCTCTTACAACTGAGCATGGTATTGCAGGCAGTGTTCCCTCTAAATTGAGTTAGTGTGAGCTAGCTCACAGTTTTTTAGCCTCCGGCTCAGACATTTTTGGCTTAGCTCAGGAAGGATGGCTTCAGAGCAAACAATTTTATGCAGTAGTCAAGTCGCTCGCTCACAACTTTAATGCCAGTAGCTCACAAAGTAGAATTTTTGCTCACAGGACTCCACAGCTTAGAGGGAGCATTGCCGGAATGTGCTGGTGCTGCATTCTCCACGGGCTTCCCATAAGTTCTGCCCCCTTACCCACCACTTGCAAGGAAGAGCAGCAGCAGCATTCTTTGTAATATGCAGTTTAGCCACTAAGGAGAGGGTTGGATTAATCATAATGTCAGGGAAAGCCTGTGCTATGGTCTGTTTCTGTGCCCAAAGAATATCCTCAAGTTTGGCATTTATAAGAAAATAAGCTACTGTACCTTCCTCTGCTCCCTACTCCCAAGATTTTTGCCTGTTCCACTCCCAAGAATGTGTGGGAGGGAAGGGAGGGCCATAAGCTTTTCCCCTTCCTGTAGAATTTCTGGAAATGTTGTATGGCTAAAGAGCTGTCATAAAAGGATGCACTTCCAATGTTTCAAGCTGGACATGATAAAAATCAAGTTTCTAATGTTTCCAGAACTAATTTTTGGAAAGGCATATTTAATGTATTAGAGCCAGGAAAAATTTCAGAACCTGCAAGCTCTAATTCTGAGCTTTTCTTCTGAGGTCATGCGCCGCCGGTTATATTGTTCTATCCTCAGTTAAATGTTTTTAATGGAATATTTTAAAACAGTACAAAGGGCTGAAGAGTAGCAAGTAACCGTACTGTTTTCAAGAGCTACTGCATATTATTGTATTGTTAATTATGAGGGGGGAAAGTGAAACGAACCATTACTTTTCAAGTTAACATTGCCAAAATGTTCACCTGTTCATTACCT